>NW_009260349.1:498720-532209 GCF_000687185.1 Egretta garzetta | reverse complement strand
TTTCCATTTCAGACATTACCTTTATACAGCGCAGACTTTATGCCTGCCCAATAGTTTTATCTCTAGCAAAAGCACATCCCGAACTCAGCCATCACACTTAGCCAAATAATCTGTAACGCTTTCAGAAAGTCTATTCCGATCCACAGGATACTCAAATAAGATATGTTTTTATTAGGGTCCTTTGAATCACGGATGTGCAAACGGAGAGAGAAATTCTGCAGCCCATATTTGAAGACAGCTGATGGCTTTTTCCTCCAGTAGAAACTGTGGAATTTGGCCTGCAGTGCTTTACCCGAGAAGCCATCCGATCTCATGACTAAGTGCATGCGAAGCGATGGGGGTGGTGGGGAGGAAGAGAGATGCAGGAAGATGGAGCTCATAGTAAACATCTGAGCTGTCTGGAATAAAGGCTGTGCTATTAAAATGAAGCCACTGCTAGTTTTCCAGTATCTTTTCCTCTGTTTATCTCAGTTGCCATGGATCTCACTTGAATCATCTGAACAAATTACATACACATGTCCCAGGCCACATTATTTCCACTCACTCCACAACTCCAGATCAACTTTCACTCACCTGGCAGCCGCTCGTGCCAAACAACGTCATCACAGCTAGCGACGGAGCGCTCCTTCATGGACACTGCTGATTAGAAACCGATGTCAATTACTTCAAAATGGCTTATTAATATTTCAGGAAATACAGAAAAGAGGAAGAACACAGGAAGAAATGGCATGGTGTTATCCTTCACGACCTGGATTCCAAGGGGGTCGAGTCTCCAGTGTTGACACGACCGAGTGCTCTTTCGGCTCTGCTGGAGCAGACCAGCTTTGAGCTGCAGAAGCTGCTCCCCTGCTCCTCCAGTGCACAGGCACAAGCAAGATTGAAAGGAACGGAGTCAAAATTCAGCACTCTGGCACATCAAGCCATCTGAATAATCCAATATATCATCCTCTGACTGTGGTTGTGTGCCAAGTGCTACACAACCCCAAGTTAAGTACCAGCCTACCCAAAGTCAGGTACCAGCCTACCCAAAGTTAGGTACTAGAGTGTGCCCTCAGCATTGCTAATCCACGGCACTCACAAATACACTTTAGTGTGTTGGAAACTCTGAGCTTGCTACAATAACCCTAAAGCATCCTACACTTTCAGTAATAAAGATCTGTTTTCTGAGTATTACTCTCTGCATGTTTTGCAGACAAACTCTGTGCTGGTTTTGGCTGGGGTGGAGTTCATTTTCTTCACAGTAGCTGGTATGGGGCTGTGTTTCGGGGGACACGGCTTGGACAGCTGACCCCAACTGACCAAAGGGACATTCCATACCATATGACGTCATGCTCAGCATATAAACTGGGGGAAGGAGGAGGAAGGGGAAACATTCAGAGCAATGGCATTTGTCTTCCCAAGTCACTGTTACGTGTGATGGAGCCCAGCTGTCCTGGGGATGGCTGAGCACCTGCCCGCCCATGGGAAGCAGTCAATTAATTCCTTGGTTTGCTTTGCTCACATGTGCTGGTTTTGCTTTACCTATTAAACTGTCTTTATCTCAACCCACAAGTTTCCTCACTTTTACCCTTTCAATTCTCTCACCCATCCCACCGGGGAGAGCAAGCGAGCGAGCGGCTATGTGGGGCTTAGTTGCTGGCTGGGGCTAAACCACAACAGTAAGTATGCCCTACCTTAACATACAGCATGAAAACCAACCTGTATCACTGGTGCCATGTCAAAATCGGGAATATGGAGAAATTTTGCCCCTCCTCCCCCTTCTGTCCTCTCCAAACCATTAAGAATCAGAAGCTAAGAGCTGTTGCTGCCTGAAAGCAGCAGCAGCTGAAGCAGCACTGCAGACAGCATGCTCTGCCCAGATGGAGGATGTACTGCTGCTACAGACATAAAGACGGCTTAGAGAGACCGCTGTCCTCCAGCATCAGCGACCAGCAGACATGCACACCACAAGGAGAGGCTGGTGCATTTCAGGTTGCAAAAAAACCAAGACTCCCTCAGCGCTGGTGTCGGGAACGACCTTTTTTTCTGGAATTGAGCAAGACTGAAACAGAAGGGGATTGGTCTCGCAGTTTGCAGAAGCCTGGATTTCTCCTGCTCACCTGCAGCCCAGCCCTCAGCTAAGTGCGAAATCTTGCTCCACTGGCTAGTGGTGTGCGGGCGTCTGCGCTCCCTGGTCACACAGCTCAAAAACAGAGGTCTCACAATGCTGAAAGTGGAAAATCATTTTCTATAACAGCAATGTTCCCACCCTGGGAACAAGCAAAATCAAACAAGGAAACTGCCACTGCAATGTTATGTTTTAATCAAAGGCTTGCAATAGGCGAGAAGCAGGCCCTACATCAGGATCTCTCTGTTGCCTTCAGCAATCCCATTAAGCAGGTTTTTTTTTCTAGAGGAAACTCTAGTCTTTACCAGGTATTCTTTCTGTCTTTCTCTTAATCCTGGGATATAGCTGCAAATTAAAACCAAACCAAACTAAACCTCAAAGCACTAGTGCTTTGACTTTCCTATGTGGCTGCTCAGTTCTGCACCACATTGAATACAACACAAATTATCTCACTTTGTAGCACACCAGATTTCAGAACCCCAGTAAATTGATCCCAAATTCTTAAGATTACTGACTTGCTCCAGGACTATATCTGCTAGAAAGGTTCTCCTGGCACCAGCAGCGCAAAATCCACTAAAATTACTCAATACTAGATGGGTTCATGAATGTTTCAACAGCCAAAGTGTTGCCGAATAGAAGCACAGAAAGAGCAAACTGCTGATTTTTTATTTTCTTCTACTGCTTTGAAATTCTTGGAGAATTTTACCAGAGCTGAGTGGAAGGAGGCAGGAAAATACACTGGAATGAAAGGGTTAAATATGTGATAAAAAGAAGGAGAGTGGACAATAAATATCTGCAATTTTCGTGGCCAAAATAAATCCCAGAACAAGCAAACATGACAGTGGTCATTTCCTTCTCAAAATGCAAGCTCCCCAAAGTGAAGGATACATTGCAAGTCACATCTTTTGTGAGCATACAGCGATTTATTCAAACATTTGCACCAGCTTTTCTTGATCAGAGAAGATAAATGGTAAAAAGACCTACAAAGGGGGACCTCAGCACTTCCACAACTCAGACAGCAATTGGTCTCTGTTAGAGTAATTGTACCTACCGTCCTTTATTAGGAACTGTATTTGAAACCTAGATAATGGCCAAATACGATTTTCAAAGGGAAAAAAAAAAACCCTCATCCTTTTTTATTCTTTAACCTTAGCTAGAGAGAACAGACAATATAACTGCTGAGCACTACCAAGAAATTCAAACCAGGCTGTGAAAAGATTTCAAAATTTAAGTAAGGAGCTGTGCGCCTGGGCTGCTGGAAGAGGGGAAAAGGAGACACGGGGGTGGGTGAATAGGAAGAGGGAAAGTTTGCAGCTTTGCCCAAGTCCTGCCCTGCAGAAAGATATCCATACCCCCCACACCCCCAGCTCTGTCTGCCCCATGAAAAAAGCAGCTGTCTGGGGCTGTACAGAAGAGGAGAAATGGAGAGCAACTGCTTTCAGTCCCTCCTCACACCGGTCCCTCAACTCCCCTCCCCAGTAGCTCCTCTCTCCACAGTAAAAGACATAGAGCTTCCCCCAACACCTATTACTTCTTGGCCTTCCACTTCAGGAATCTACGCTGTGGTTAACATAGCATGACATATATGCTGGCCCAACAAGCTCTACCTGGGCAGGAAGGTTGACAGCTGAATTTTCCCTGCTTCCCCCTCTATTCCTGGCTTAAACCAGGCTGCAAATTATTAGGTATGGACTAGCTACCACACGGACAGAAAGACAGCTCCCAGGAGACCTGGCTGAAACATATCTCCTTCCTTCGAAAAAAGGCCAGCTAACAGATTCACTGCCTAGAAGAAACGAGCAAAAACCTCACTGGCCCCTGGATTGTGCCTTTGCATGCATCTACAGAGAGATGGAGCAAGGTGGCCTGAACAGCCTCCAAGAGGCTGCTCACCAGGCGTGAAGATGTGGGTGTGCGTCACCCCTGGTGACAACCCCTGAGCAACCCCCCAGCGATGGAGACCTGTCACTTACCGCATTTGCTCCTCAAGAAAGTCCTACCAGCACCTGATGTCCCAGGGAGTGACTTAATGAGAACTGTTAATGTGGTGTTTAGAGCAAATTGGTGTCAGATCGCTAGGTTATCTGCACCTCTCATTCACATACAAATAAATTGTTATACATCAGTACTTATCTATACCGAGATTCGCTGTGGAGAAGCAGACATTAGTAAGTTCAAACCCTCATTTCACCGGTGATGGTTTTATTTTGAAAGACTGTCACCAAGTGGCAGAGCTACGAACGGCTGCGCTGGGGTCAGCCGACCAGGCCGCAGCGTTTGGAGAAGCAGAGCCACAAATACACCATCAGCTGAAGTGACACAATCAAAAAATCCACCGTCCCGAGACACCCTGCGGATCTAAGCACACTGATGGAAGTGTCGGGATAGATCATGCAACAAAACCAAAACAAGCCATGGAAAAAAAAAAAAAACATTATCTAAGAAGGAAACTTCACATACTGTATAAGGAAACTTCAAATACTGTGAGGTTTGTTCCTTCAGTATAAAAACTGATAAATTCAATTTCTGATCCTTTCCTTTGAAGCACGAAAGTCATTGACAACAAAGTCTAACGATACTGTTTCATATGAAACAGCCACCTTGGGGGCTAAATAGAGACACACAGGAGAGGCCAATAAACGATGTGGCTCATTTAAAACAAAAAGAATGAAAGAGACAGCCTCCCACTTTAATCTACAATTTCAGTCAAAATGCAATGTTTTACACCCAACATGGAGTGATGTAAGTTATTTTTAGCTATTATAGTGTTTTCCCAAAGCACTAAAAAAGGCAATTTTTAAGAATACATACATCTACGCAAAACAGGCATTTGAGGGTTCATCTATTAATCAAGCCAGAGCCTGGCTGGCTAAGCTGTTAGCAAACAGCACCAACATCACGCCCACGGGGACGGGGTCTCCTCAGCTGCATTGGGCACCTCACGATCCAGGTAGAAAACGCAGGATCTGTTTCTTTCCTCCGATGCCTGTAAATCGCCGTCTGCAATACAACAGTAGCCAGCCTGCGCTCTTTGTTATTCCTCCAAACAAAAAGCCAGAGTTTCTCTCTCAAATTGCAAATCGACTTAATTCATTGGAAGTTGTTGACTTCTCCACACCTAACTGAAGGTAAGGACAGGCAAGGGCATTTCCAGGAATCACCAAGATTTAAATTGGCCACAACCAATCTTTGCGGGTTGTTGCCGAGCACACCGATGGAGCCGGCGATACCCAAGTGGCCTCTGGACAACCAGCTGTCAATGCCTTTAGAAAGCTTTGATATACCATCACTAAAGCTGAATCAGCTCTCTGGGTCTAAACTTTCAGCAAATGAAGGTTGTGGAGATAATTTAGGCTACCTGGGGCTGCTTTCCTGTTAGATACTTGCCTTTAATTTGTTTGGGGAGTAAACCAAGTCAGTTTACATGGAACTTTCTTTGCACTCTCTACTCATTACCCAGAAATCCATAACAGTGTGAAACTGAGTTGGAAATAGTGACTTTCTTGCAAGCCTCCCAGTACATAGGCTGATGTTTATTTAGGCCCGCTACAGGGTTTTCTCTTCAATCAGCAAAGTTTCTAGTCTCTGAGAAGTTACAGGAATTTGACAGATTTCAATCTTCTCTTGCAGGCTGGAAGACCCAGCTGCAATCGATCTGGCTGGCTGAGGATGAGGGTTCACCAGCTGCCGGGAGGAGAAGGGACCCAGGCAGCCCACAGTGGATTTGCACTGAACAATATAAAGAGAAGACGGTGCCACATTTCTTCTGCAGCTGACAGTCTAGTTAGAAACTGTGTCACCTGAGAGAAAGGAAAACATCAAATATGTAAACTGGAGTCTCTACGCTTCTGCTGTAGCGGCACAACCCAATTTGAAACACACAAGTCTGCTACGCTGAAGCACGCTACCTGTAACAACAACCAGCATACCTTCATCCCAGCCCAGCAGGGCCGAAAGCAGGCTGACAGCTCCCGCCACGTGCTGCGCCTTGGCCACTTCCCGCACCGGAGCTGGCCGGCGCATCCACAGGGAACGCACCACCCTGGCCGTGCGCCTGCATGCCGAACCCAGGCTCAAGAGCACCAACTCGGACAAGGACATCGGCGCCTTCGGGAGGTTGTGTGTGCTGAGAGACTTCACTCATTCCACCCAACCCATGAAACAACGAGATGGCAATAATTTCACTTACTAATTGCTCTACTCCAATAGATGATGCTAAAGAAACAGCCGCCAGCCACTCCCCAAAAGAACCAATCATTTCTACCATCCTACTTGTCTCTCAAAAAAAATAAAAAAAATAAAAAAATCCCTTTGCCGTAGCAAACTGATCTGGAAGCTTTACAGCTCCTGGAGGAAATCTTGCGTCACGCCTAGAGACCTTTAGAAAAGCACTGGCAGCAAAATAAATTATTTACAGCACTATTTCTGACAATACAATCTCCATAAATGATACAAGATTGAAGGGTTTAAAAATGAGTGCTTGTGGCATGGGGCCCAAGCATGTGTCTAATAGAAATATTGATTAACTCCATTTCTACAGACTCTCTAAACAGTCTGATGAAACGGGAAGCTCTAAGTATAATTTTCCTTTGCTATAAAGTAAGACAGAGCAATCACTTCACCTATTCAAACTAAGCCAAATTAAAGCGGTTTTGGCTATTTATGGAATTACTTTCTCTTTAAAACAATCCAATCTACATGTTGTTTACCTGATCATGACTTATTTCATTTCCCCATTTCCCCAGAATAACTCGGTCAGCCGAGGCTTCTGGCTTCCAGCAAGGTTCCTGCTGTTTACTTAGGTTTTCCAGCTGGGTTGAATGATATGCAAAGAGGTCTGAGGACTTGCTGGAGGTCGCGCAGAGAGGAAAGTCAGTTGGCTCCGCTAGCATAATAGCCTTGCACTTTTACAGCTCCCAGGACTTTGCTCTAAGCACCAGACTAACCTTCTCATCAAAGATACTAAATCTGTTCTCAATATTTCAAACATTCTCAGATTCTTAGGAAAAGGCACTTCCCTCCATAGAGTTTGAAGCAGCTCTGCTAAAGAGCATGATGAAAATCCGAAGGCACTAAATGCACACACTCACAATTAGAAAATTCGGTGTGAACCGCTAACGTGCAGTTTTCCACTTTCAACAGCAGAATTTTCGAACATATTTCAGCATGCCATTTAGAAGAAAGGAAACTCCAGGGGATGTTTATTAAATAGAGTCTGCCTAAATATTTTGTTTAAGGGAACTATTTTCATTTTGGCTAGAATTTATAGGGCAAAACATCCTAGGCGATCCGCAACAGCCGTCAGTCTTCAATTTGTCCCAATCTGGACTACCCGCACGGCCAAGGACAAGCCATTGCACTTCTCAGTGACTCGGTTTCTGCAGAGCTACAAGGAAGATAAGGAGCATTCGCTCAGGTTTTCCCACCCCTACAGTCCCACCAGGACAAACTGGCCTGCTGAGCAGGGCTTGGGAGCATATTTTTTGGATCAGCAGTAGGGCTTTTGATTCATGGGGTTTTGTTGGGTTTTCTTCCCAGAGCAGCACCAAGGACATGCACCACCTGACGAGCAGTTTACCTCCCTGGTGCCACTGCAAATACGCTCAATGTAAACAAAACCCCTTGAAACATCGACACGACAAAAGCAAGGGCTGTAAGCTTCTATTTAAACACAGCACTGACACTAAAAGAGATTAACAACGATATTTTGGAGAAGAGGCATTTTTGCTAGTAATTCAACACCCACTCCTATTCATCGGGGCATGGGCATTACCATACATCCTCCAAGAATTGCAGGGCCCTCCAGCAAACCACTTTCCCACTTGTCACTTCACCCCAGCAGGCCTCCTGCTCGTCTCCATTTATACTTCTGTCATCCAAAACACTCCTTTTCACTTCCAAGCTCTTCAAATTCATGCCCTGATGTTCCTCAGCTCCTCTTCTCTTCCATCCCAGCATAATTCAGGCAATTGTACTTGATCTGATCCGCCAGCTCAGCTCTTTTACTGCTCTTGGCTCCAGCCTGGCTCCTCAGCCTTTTTTTTTTGCTCCGCCATCGCACCAATATTGCATCAGCTTCCATTTCACGAGTTATTCTTCTTTAAACTTTCTTCTTATTCTGTCAAGCCTTCACAGTTTATTCTCATTTTCTCCCAGTGTTACTCTCTCTATCCTCCTAATGGACATCTCCAATTAAACCTTAATTATTTCTCGTACCAACAGCTGTTCTCAGGCTGATGAGCACACCTTACAAGAAAACCCAAGGCAAAAGGTCCTGCCTGTTAGACATCTTGCTATAATCCAAAGGTCACACGTAAAGACACATAACCCATTATCTGACACTTACTCTGGCATTATGGATTTCTTTTTCTGTTTTGTTTAAATTACTTTGGAAGAGGTTACTCTACTCTTAACAAGGATAAGCATCTTCACATGGTGAGGTTGCACAGGTCTAAAGCTTGGCAAGCCAACAAAGGTACCGTCAGCTATTTTCTTCCGCACAAATAAAATTTAACGTCAGTCATTGCCAAAGCCAGGCAGTTTTCAGGCATTCTCCACCTCTCCTGCTACATGAGCTCCACGTCACTGGGGCAGCAATGCTGGCCGTCTGGTTTAGCACGAGAGCTAAATTTAGGGACAAGAGCCTTTCCTACCTACCAGCCCCTCCTGTCACAGCATTTCCTTGGTGGGCTCAGACCCGGAGCTGATCTCTAGCCTCCAAGCAAACAGTTAAGCGTGCCTGAGGTCTGGCTCTACCATGCAGCAGTCATGCTGCTGGGGTTACCAGGGTTCTCCAGCCTGACCGTGAACCAGCCAGGACAGGGGGTGGGGATGGAGGGGCCAAGTTATGCCAGGAATGAGCCTGGGGAATGCAGCAGAGGTCACATTGCAGCGCGGGTACCGACACATGCCGCTCGTTCCAGCCTGCGGCTTGCTGAAACTCCTGGACGGAGGGCTCTCCCAAAGCCTGGGAAACGTGCAGTGGGCGATGACCTGCACCCACTGTATCTTCATCCTGCTTAGCATATGCCAAACACAATAAGATGCTTTAAGTCAAGTCTTTGCTCTACCCAGCGCATGATGTGATTGGCAGAAGAACTTTTTTCTTCCCCCTCCAATTCTGCTGATAGTACGTAATTCTGTTCATCCCTTTAGCCTTAGCCAAATATTTATGTCAAGCTGGGAAAAAAATGCCAGGCACAGAGCAGGGGGCGGAGGGAAAGCAATCTAGAAAAGGCTTATAAACCAATTTCAGCACACAAAGCACTTCTTAGTTCTGCCCCGTCATACTCAGATTAATAATAAGGTCACTGTGTTGGCCATTCCTTTTTTTAATTAACCTTCAACAGGTTAAACAGCTGAAGACCACGCTATTAGGTAATCAATAAACCTAGGCACTAATTCCATACCCACAACACAAATGTTTTACTGGGTTAGGATAAAACCTCGATGGCTTGTTATGTGCAGCAACTACCTTCTAGTGGGGGCAGACAGACCCAGGTGTATGCCCGGTGTCACGTACTCGCTAGTACTCGTGCACGTCGGCCAGCATGCCTGAACAGCATTTGATTTTTCAGTCACATTGCTGCTCCCAGGCAGGGATCTAGCACGTACATCACTTCCACCACTTACCCAGTTCTGGCTGAATGGGAAAATTCATTATTCATTTAATTTTAAATAACAGCCAAAGGGCCCAATCAGCAGCTGAGTGCCCCGGTGTGCTAACGCAGATGAGGAACAGCTTCTCTCTGATGCAGAGGTCTCAGTGCCATAGTTCTTGGGTTAAGAATATGCCATCATTTTCTTAAGGGATTCGAAAGCAGAAACAAAGCCATAAATTATTTTCTAATTGCTTAGCAGTGAACAAAGGCAGAAAATGACCTGCTGTGTCCCTACTCTTCCAAAGGCACACGTGAATAAACAGGACTGCTGGAAGTCTAACAAACTGACAACCCATCCCAGGGAACACAAAGAGGAATGTTTGCCTAAACGCTGCCTTTCAGCAAGACTGTAATCAAAGAAAAAAAACCATGTATGATAAGAAAGATTCCTGGTGGTTCTGGCACAGTGATTATTTTCTACGTAATTGGGAAAGTTTGGAAACATTTGAATATGCCATTTTGCTGGCATCCTTTCAAAAAAAAACCAAACAAAAAAACCAAAAAAACAACAACAACAAAAAAACCACCCCACACACAACAGAAAACCCCAAATGGCTGTAGTTCAAACAGCAAACAAAGCCCCAAACGGGTTACTAAACCAAAGTGGTATGGATCCACGGGAAAAAGCAGCATGTTTCTTCACATTTTCTGCACTATGAATGAAGAGACTGTACAGATATCTGGTACTAGCCTGTCCACAGGACAGGGGTATAACTATTACAAGTTAAAATAATCAACTTGCTTTTATCGAGGAGTCAAACAAAAGAGCAGAGAGGAGAGCTCCAGCTGCATATCTCAGCGGGGACTGGACTGGGCAACGTGACACTGCCAGATATTACGTCCGGAACATTAGCCCTCCTGTGACGAGCACTCAGTAGGTCCAGATTCGATGACTTTGAAACTGATCCATGAGCTGCACTAGGTTTGCAGGAAATCATGCTGGCTTGCATTTTCTGAAGTGATTAGAGATTAAACAAAGAGGAAGAAAGATGATGAAAATAGGAAAAACGGGAATGGCGAGAATACCAGTCAAAACAAGTGAGTAACAGCAAGAGAAGACGATAAACCGGCCTTCTTTCTGGAGAAGTATGACGATCTCGCTTAAAAGCTTCTTATAAGTATGGGAGTTATCATTTCAAAATCCTACCAAAAGACAGCATGTGCTGAGCAAATGATGCCCTCCTTGCAAGAAGATGAGTCCAATAACCACTGCTTCTGAAAACCCACGGAGCCCGGGGTGCTCCTGTATTGTACATCAGCTCTCCCTAGAGGCAACTGCCTGCATCCAAAGGCCTTAACCTTGGTACAACTTCTCTGGAAGGGAAAGGCAGCACAGTCTATGCATACAGGGTTTGGGTTTTAATACGAGTTAATACTGTTTATCTGAACTAGGCCAACAGAGGTAGCTGTGGAATATAATGAGATTGTGACGGAAAGAAACGCACAGCCTGAACTCTTCAGCTACAAGACAGCACTAAGCCAACAATTCATTAGTTATTTTTACAGCCCTCTCGTTCCAGCCTGCGGCTTGCTGAAACTCCTGGACGGAGGGCTCTCCCAAAGCCTGGGAAACGTGCAGTGGGCGATGACCTGCACCCACTGTATCTTCATCCTGCTTAGCATATGCCAAACACAATAAGATGCTTTAAGTCAAGTCTTTGCTCTACCCAGCGCATGATGTGATTGGCAGAAGAACTTTTTTCTTCCCCCTCCAATTCTGCTGATAGTACGTAATTCTGTTCATCCCTTTAGCCTTAGCCAAATATTTATGTCAAGCTGGGGAAAAAATGCCAGGCACAGAGCAGGGGGCGGAGGGAAAGCAATCTAGAAAAGGCTTATAAACCAATTTCAGCACACAAAGCACTTCTTAGTTCTGCCCCGTCATACTCAGATTAATAATAAGGTCACTGTGTTGGCCATTCCTTTTTTTAATTAACCTTCAACAGGTTAAACAGCTGAAGACCACACTATTAGGTAATCAATAAACCTAGGCACTAATTCCATACCCACAACGCAAATGTTTTACTGGGTTAGGATAAAACCTCGATGGCTTGTTATGTGCAGCAACTACCTTCTAGTGGGGGCAGACAGACCCAGGTGTATGCCCGGTGTCACGTACTCGCTAGTACTCGTGCACGTCGGCCAGCATGCCTGAACAGCATTTGATTTTTCAGTCACATTGCTGCTCCCAGGCAGGGATCTAGCACGTACATCACTTCCACCACTTACCCAGTTCTGGCTGAATGGGAAAATTCATTATTCATTTAATTTTAAATAACAGCCAAAGGGCCCAATCAGCAGCTGAGTGCCCCGGTGTGCTAACGCAGATGAGGAACAGCTTCTCTCTGATGCAGAGGTCTCAGTGCCATAGTTCTTGGGTTAAGAATATGCCATCATTTTCTTAAGGGATTCGAAAGCAGAAACAAAGCCATAAATTATTTTCTAATTGCTTAGCAGTGAACAAAGGCAGAAAATGACCTGCTGTGTCCCTACTCTTCCAAAGGCACACGTGAATAAACAGGACTGCTGGAAGTCTAACAAACTGACAACCCATCCCAGGGAACACAAAGAGGAATGTTTGCCTAAACGCTGCCTTTCAGCAAGACTGTAATCAAAGAAAAAAAACCATGTATGATAAGAAAGATTCCTGGTGGTTCTGGCACAGTGATTATTTTCTACGTAATTGGGAAAGTTTGGAAACATTTGAATATGCCATTTTGCTGGCATCCTTTCAAAAAAAAAAAAAACCAAAAAAACAACAACAACAAAAAAACCACCCCACACACAACAGAAAACCCCAAATGGCTGTAGTTCAAACAGCAAACAAAGCCCCAAACGGGTTACTAAACCAAAGTGGTATGGATCCACGGGAAAAAGCAGCATGTTTCTTCACATTTTCTGCACTATGAATGAAGAGACTGTACAGATATCTGGTACTAGCCTGTCCACAGGACAGGGGTATAACTATTACAAGTTAAAATAATCAACTTGCTTTTATCGAGGAGTCAAACAAAAGAGCAGAGAGGAGAGCTCCAGCTGCATATCTCAGCGGGGACTGGACTGGGCAACGTGACACCGCCAGATATTACGTCCGGAACATTAGCCCTCCTGTGACGAGCACTCAGTAGGTCCAGATTCGATGACTTTGAAACTGATCCATGAGCTGCACTAGGTTTGCAGGAAATCATGCTGGCTTGCATTTTCTGAAGTGATTAGAGATTAAACAAAGAGGAAGAAAGATGATGAAAATAGGAAAAACGGGAATGGCGAGAATACCAGTCAAAACAAGTGAGTAACAGCAAGAGAAGACGATAAACCGGCCTTCTTTCTGGAGAAGTATGACGATCTCGCTTAAAAGCTTCTTATAAGTATGGGAGTTATCATTTCAAAATCCTACCAAAAGACAGCATGTGCTGAGCAAATGATGCCCTCCTTGCAAGAAGATGAGTCCAATAACCACTGCTTCTGAAAACCCACGGAGCCCGGGGTGCTCCTGTATTGTACATCAGCTCTCCCTAGAGGCAACTGCCTGCATCCAAAGGCCTTAACCTTGGTACAACTTCTCTGGAAGGGAAAGGCAGCACAGTCTATGCATACAGGGTTTGGGTTTTAATACGAGTTAATACTGTTTATCTGAACTAGGCCAACAGAGGTAGCTGTGGAATATAATGAGATTGTGACGGAAAGAAACGCACAGCCTGAACTCTTCAGCTACAAGACAGCACTAAGCCAACAATTCATTAGTTATTTTTTCTAGAACTGGGAGGGGGGAGAAGAAGATACATCTACTGAAATCCAGGCTAAATAACACAGCAGGCATTTATCGGATGCATGGGAATAAAATGTATTGCAAGGCATTATTCATGTTTATCACGTAGGTCTGTTACAACACAGTTTATCACCAGCTATCATCAACAACCTCAAAACCCAGGCCTAAATTAACCTGGAGTTTTCCAGGAAACAAAAAACGCAGGTGCACAGCCTGAAGGGATCTCACCGGGCTGCGCTGTGTCATTGCTCCAGCAATCGGAGTCTGCAGGCTGGCACACTGCTGATTTACACCCACAAAGCCCCCGAAATACCTCCACATGCAAGAGCACAGCAGTGAAAGGAGCCATAATGCATAACCCCTTTCATTAGTCATGTCGACAAATCAGAAATAACTCAAGATACCTTAATTACAAGCCCAAATTCACAGCTCACCAGGAATAGTGGGAAGGGAATCAATCCTTCAAGGGAAAGGAATGAGCTGGTTAAAGTTGTTAGGGATGGGAAAGGGACTGCAAATGCTGGTTTTAAGTTGATAGAAACATTTTAATGAATCATTCCTAAGCTTAAAGGTTTTTTTCTACATTATTTTTGTTTTCAAGATGCCTGTTATCCCATAACAACTGAAATAGAAAGATCATCCTGAATTTCCCCATTAGCACCCACAAGTCCTAGAATAGGCCATATAATAAACCCCTATAATCCAAGTTACTAAACCAACAGGCACAATCCATTTAAGAGCTCCTTGCATAAAAGCCCTATTGAAGGCACTTCTGGAGGGGGACTCTGCGTGTTGACCCCAGGCAGACGTGGCTACATACGCCTGAAATGTAGAGGTCTGGGATTAAAAGGTGTTTTGTCCAGGAGGCAGAGAAACACACCCCCCCCGCCGCAGACCTCCCCACGGGAAACCCTACATCAGGCAGCTATGCAACATCAGTCATTTTGCAAACGCCTTAAAGCAAACAGGGGTAGGAAAGCCTGCCCAAGCCTCCCCAGGGCAAGCAGGGATTCCACCAGCTGCCCAGGAAAGACGTAACATAAACTGTAAAACTAATTTCAGCTTCAAACAAGGAGGCTGCTCCTCTATGTATCTCTAATTGAGCAGGATAGCAAGCCATCGGGACAGCAGGGGCAATCTCTCTTCCTCTCCCGGAAAAATGTAATGAAATGATGGCAAAGTGGTGTTTTTTTTTTTATCAGTTCCTCAGACTGCAAGAGTCAACTCCGCACCATTCATCAGGGGGAGACTGGACCAGGAGAACAATCAGAAATCCATTAGCAAGCTGCCGCTCGCCTCTGCGGCTGCCTGAACTCCCGATCAAATGTCAGAGCGCCGAGTGGCTTACATTAATGGAGAGGAGGAAAGGATCAAGGAATTGTTTCAAACTGATAAAGACACTATTACAGTTGTTAGCTTTTATTAGCATGAGGACAACCATTTGCAATTTACATTGCCTCTTTAACTAAGTTCCTCAAATCCGGGACAAAAAGCTTCCAGAATAATTAAAATGGAGGAAGAGCTGTTCCAGTGCCACCAACTCATACTGCAAGGAAAGCGGTTGGGGGGAGAGGGAAAAACTGGAGATGGAGGTAGGGCTGCTGGTTGGTCATGTTTAATGCTTTTACCGCCTGCATTCAGGACCCAGGGCTCAACCGTGAAATACTGCAAACTTGCAAGAAAATAGCAAGAATTACCAAGGCTGCTATTTACTAGCAGGGGAATGACCCCATAAGAACACATTAGCTCATCATCAGCATTTCATCCTGCTTTTTTTTTCTTATTCCTGCTCTAACTAACATTTTGCTGTCCATGTATCAGAGCTCGAGATAGATCCAAACCCGATCAGCTCAATCAAAATCTTCCCCTCTCCCCTTACTTCTTCCCTTAGATGAAAGGTGATTAGGCCATTTAAAAAGCAATGCAAATAACCAGGTTCATATACACATTTGTACGTTAAAAACAAACGTCGGTACCATCTCTCTGCAATGTTATTTACAACACATCTGAAAGTTATTATCTGAGCTATTAGCTGGCACAGACACTAGAATAAGATACTGTGAGCTTATTAGCAGCATATCACATACTGACATGGTTTGTGCGGATTCACTCCATTCCTATACTGCTGATGCTTAAAATAAAATGAAGACTTTAAAACAGGAAACTTGCATGTGTAGTAGGTAGCAGGGAAAAAAATAGTAATTAAAAAAATTAGGAAGTCTCCAGTGCAAATATTTCCAACTGCAAACTGATTCTCATTATCTTTCATCTGCCAAAAACCCCACAAATTAAAATATCAATGAAATGTAGTGATCCAGGTAAAAGTCTTAAGCTGCATCTTCAGTTCAATAACAGCAATTATTTTGTCGTTGTTCTCAACTCGTTGAGCTCCTCAAATGAGCTCTGAAATGACTACAGAAAAAAAAAAACCAAACAGAAAATCTCATCCACAGTCTGTCATCCACAATACCTGAATAAAATCTGAATCACCATATTTTTACCTCCAAAACAGGTAACAGTGAAATCAAAGTAAGGTTGTCAGCCTTTCCATCATGAAATGCTAGCCACAAAAACTACTGCTGTACAGTCTTCACATTTTTTATTTGCTAGAATTTTTCTATTTTTCAAGTTAAAGTCAGCCTGAAGCTTTGAAGTGTGCTAAAACAACGTGGCAGTATTAGATCCTCGAGCGCTAAAGCCTACTGAGCAAGGCTGAGACACACTCGCTGTGGCACTGGAAGCCCAGCGTGTGTACGGTGTTTGGCTTAAGCCGGTGTACCCAGCTAGCACAACTTATACACAGGAGCAGGCTGGTAAAAGAAGAGCTGGTGTCATCTTAAAGCTCTGTTTATTTTCCACCAAGACAAGAGGAACAGCACATCCAGCTAAGCACCCTCGCAAACTATTAAGAGAGCACTTTAATCCGCACGCGTCCCAGCGATGTTCCTTCGTCCGCAGGCTATGCACATGGACGTTAAAATACTGTAAATAGTGGAAAGGACTAGAGGCTGGCGGCAAAACTCTTCAGCCGCTCCACGTGCTGTAACATGCAGCTCCAGGTCTATCAGTTGTCCCGGCGCTTTACAAGTTGAGATCTCCTAAGCAAATTGCTTGCAATGATACCTGCTAAATTATCTTGATTTCAGAAAAGCCGTTTAGGGGTATTTTGACTCCCTCATATGCCAGATGTCAGCGAAGAGTAAATCATCTTTAAAACAGAAGTGAAGAACCGATGGAGGAGGGGGTAATTTGCTTACGGGTAACAGGTCTCAGTTTTTCACCTAACCTAGCCTGGCAGGGATCAGCCATCACTAGCACCCCAAGACTGCTGTGTGGTGGAGAGCAGAGGAGATGAGCCCGGTTCCAGTCATGGCCCAGGTCCTACAAGACTCACTGCAATCCGTAAGCACAGCCATCAGCCTTGCTGACGGCATCAGCAGTTGGGGAAGTGGGCAGGACATACTAAAATGCCTTTTCTCTCCCTAAAAAGCCCACAACCCTTCCACCAGGCACCACAGCCAAGTGCTCACTGCCACTGCCCAAGGATCTTCCAAACTGGGGACTCGTCATGCAGCGGTATCAAACCAGCACCTTTTAAAGCACTACATTCATGTAAATAAGTCTGTTTTTAAAGAACAAATTAGCTGAGCAAATTCTATGAAGTTATTGCATTTGGTTTTGCTCCTGTTCATTTATTCCAATCTGCTGCACCTTCCCTTGGAGAGGTTATTAAACGCTCTGCTAATGGCCGCCAGCACTCATTTAATTCTTCTTAATGAATGTATGAGTGAGTAGCGGAAGCTATTATGTAGGGCTTAATAAAGGGCGGGAAGGAATTTCCTAAAATTTATTGCCACAGGCTGCTGCTTGAAGATAAAATAAATGTAATTGCTTGGAACAGGAAAGAGGAGGATGATAAAATGTCCCTAGACATGAGGTTAAAAAAAAAAAAAATACCAAGTGCTATGAACCAAAATCTCAAAGCCCAAAGGATCACAAAAGCAAGATGGCCTCCTCCCGGCTTTTAGCTTTTTGTAATCCTTAAGACATTTTCTTTGAACATGGATCTGAATGATGAACTCAGTCTCAGCTGGAAAGATTATTTTACAACACTAGAAAGACAACTGTTCATATAAAAAATAAAAATGGCATTAATGCAGATGGCATCTTATGAAAATATTATTTGCAGGAAAGGGCCAACATAGAAAAAATGGAAGGACAGTGTTTCTGGAATACAGAGTCCAGCAATACAATCTTTTCTAAAGTACAGGGTTTATGGTATGAAGGAGATGCATAACATTTTACTACAATTATGTTTCTTCTTTCCCATCGCTGTTTTGGTGAGAGCTGATGGAAGAAGGGAAATTGCTGAGGGGTGGACCTGCGCATTGTGTCTTCAATTTCTGCTACTGTTTGTTAAAATAAATAAAAACCAGCAAGCTGAACGAGAAAGAAAGCATCTGAACTGGAAGTCCTGAGTGCCTGTCCTGCTGCAAAGCGCTGCAATCACACCACCAGCCTCCCAGCACGCTCCGGGTCAGACCTCAACAACTGGCAAGAACCAAGTGGAAATCAAAGACCCATCCCATGTAATCACAATCTAGGAGAAAAATACAGGTTTTCAAAACAAAGCTTTTTATTATAACTCACAACAGTCTTCTGTCCACCACTTGCTATGATCCAGTCATACAGATGAGTTCCAGTAAAAGCTTTGATCAGTCTCATCAAGAAAGCTGACGAGCAAGTTTCCCAAGTGGGTCTGATTTTCTGTTTCCACTAAGCAGTTGGAGGTAAAATTTTGCGCATTAGAGACTGCCAAAGTACTGACTAAAAATCAAAGTGTTCACAAGTTACACGAACTTGTATGTTTAATTAAAGCAGCAGCAATCTGAGATTGCAACACTCTTGTGATTAGGGCAATAGCTCAAGAGCTACCGGCTGCGGTGGGAGAGCCGAGCAGGGATGTATGCGCGTCAACTTATCCAAGTGCCACCAGCCTTTCAAGCACAGCTGCCCCGAAAAGGGCACCATCAGTGTCTAAGCTACATCTTCCCAAAATGCAGCAGGAAAGAACAACTACACAGAACCACAGAAAGATGTCGGAATAGCAAATTGAGTCAGCAAAGCATCTATTTGCCTTTACAGAAAGGGGCAGGAAGAAAAAAAATACTATTTTCAATAGCAAGCTAATATATCCAAGAGATTAAAAGTCAACCCAAGAAGAATAACAAGATTAGGTTTGCTCTTTTTTGCTGCTTAGGGAAGACAAAGGCCCTCTCAGAAAACCACCATTTTTCATGCCAGCTTTGACCATCTTAAAACCAGAAAAAAAAAAAAAAAAAGAGGATAAAATCAAATTTTTCTTTTTTCAATCCTTGGCAGGTCACCTGCAAGTGCAGGCCAACAGCTTTTCTAGCAGGCAGTAAGAAATTACAATTTTCTTTTCTAAACAAGGATTTCAGTTCCTTCAGCTCAACAGTGGGATTTTCATAGTCCAACAGAATACAAAGCAATCAGCCAACCTTCAAGAGCATCCAATTGGAAGATGGACAGTTGCTTCTCCAAGAGGAAAAGCAACAGTTTGGTAGAGACAAAAACGAAGGCAAAACAACAATCAAGGCAAAAAAAAAATAAAAAAAAAAATCAGCTTTAGCACACTGGAAGAAAGAAGGTGAGCAGCTACAAGATGAGTGTGAAATGCCAGGGGATATACTACGCAAATTTGCAAAGGAGAGGTGGCTATTGGACAGGCATCTACCAGAGAACGCTATACAAGAAGAGTTTAATCTTCCCCACCCCAATGAAAAATCAAAGCAAACTGAACATGCATCGCACTCTGTGTATCGACACTATTACCTTTACAAAAGGCAGCGCTTCTAATTTAAACCAGCAAACACAAATTAGCCCATCCCCAAGTACCTTCAGGCACTTCCACCCTTTTCTTAATGCTCTAACACTCCTATGAAGAAGTCTTATTACCTATTTACAGGGGCTTGTAGAGCAAGAAGTTGCAGCTTTACGATGATAAAGAACATAAAGACAAAGGAACTGGGTTTTGACTTATGAACAAACCAAGCAGGTACTTGTTAACTACCCGCGATGCGCATTACTGTTCCCTGCTACAAGGAAGAACGCAGCAGTTCATTTGCCCCGGCACTGGCGCATCCCTGGAATTACTACCTACACAAACCTCAATTACCCAGCCTGAAAATACACATTTATAGAAATGGGATTTTTTTTTCCCCTCTCTAAATCAGAGGCGGGGGGGGGGGGGGGGGGGGGAGGAAAAAATAAAAATCTCAATCATTTTGTCAAACGTAACACTAGCTGATGCCAGGCAGAAAGAAAAAGCTGCATGTGGTGGGCTTTTTTTTCTTCGGTTTTATTTAGTTTGGTTTTGGTAGCAAGAGTTTTCATTTCTACTCTGTGCAAGAGCCAGATGTGGGAGGAAAAGCGTAGGTGGCATAAGGGAAAGTAGGAACGAAGGTCCTTGTCGCGGTTTATCTGTGGTACGCTAAGTTTCAAAATAACAGGAGCTCTGTCATCCAGGCTGGCTCATAACCGCCCCCGCAGCAGGAAGCGGCAGAAGAGCCCCGGCAAAGCCGTGCACATTTCCATCATCCTCCTCCCCCCGTCCGCCTTATCTGCTTTTACGTGTGCATCTCAAAACCCCCGCAGGCCAACCCCTGGCGAGGCCAGCTCCTCAAGCCAAACCTTTCATAAAACGTTCCAGGTCTGATCCCAGGCTAAAAGCAATTCTCTCCCCACAGGAGCAAACCCAGGATGCTCAGATTTGATGCATTAGCCTCCGAAATCAAGAGCCAGGACAGGTGATTCGTACTCAAGAGGAGTTGGAGGTGCTGCATCGTGCAAGGGGACGAATACAGGCAGCTGCCAGCACCAGCGTCCCTGGCTCTGGGGGGGCTTCGCTTGGGCAGGACCTGCAATCGCACAAATTTGCAAAACAGCCAGGCCTACAGCGATAGGGTCAGAGTTTAGGTGCACTGACGGAACTTCTCAGCCATAGCTCACCCACAGACCTCCTTCCCTCCCCTTTTTTTGACAGCACTTTGCCTAAAGTATTACACTCAGAGAATTTTTTTTTTTTTTTTAAACAGTTTTTGGATGGGGAGAGAGGAGCAAGGGAAATTGCCCAACCTGCTCTCTTCCAATTTGCTGTAGTCTAAAGAAATCCATTTATTCAACTTTGTATTCAGCATCATTGCGATAATAATTTTTAGTTGTACTGCATATTTGTATCCATTTCAAGTAAATCAGAATTTCTTTGCAAGTCTGGAATGCACCCTACACTACTTTTTCAACGTATCTCCCCTTAAGTAAGACCTTCCTCTCCAAAGGAGGCTGCAAAGCTCTCATGGACTCATCCCTGACGCACGGCGCACAAATGGATACCTCCATGGTGGTTGGCTATGGATACAACCACCAGAGCAAGGATAAAGAGAACTCAAATCCAAGTGTGACTGTGTCAGACTGTAGCAAAGAGGCTTCTGAGGTAAAAGAGAGCACCTTCACTTGCATAGGGTTAGTTTTACTTCTAAAATTTTTAGTAGTAGTACATTTTTAAAATTCAGCTGCTAGCAATTCCAATTTGAGAATCATAAAAAGTACTATATTAATAATTGAAACGTAAAATGCCTGTCTGATTTCGCTCCAGTCCTCAGTCCCCCTCCCCAAAGGGCTTGATTTGCCTTAGGGGAGCATTTCACAAGCAGTACATCGACTTTCTGAAATACAACTTCGGCAGATGAAAGCCTCATAACCACAGAAGAGCTGCCGTCCTTCTAATTCTGGAATTTAAAGACGGTGACATCCACAGAGCTATTTAAACTAATTTAAAGGTAGAACGGCAAAAATATTTCAGCCCAACCAAGCACTTCAGATACCACACACCATAGTTATTTCATATGTGGCTCACCAGCAATCTCCCTATGTCAGCCACAACATCCAACGTTTATCAACCAGCAGACAGCGTTCCGCCATCACTGCCGTGACTCACCGAGACCAGGGTGACGAGGCACCCTCAACACCGGGTGATTCAAGCCTATCTGGTGGCCATGAAACATGTCTCATACCAGGGGCTCCAGATCATCCAGTTCTGAAGCCCACCACTTCCTAATTTGGAATCGCTGCAGATGAAGGAGATGTCTGAGCTGGAAAGCGTCTGCCCTGTTGGTGTCTGCATCTCACCTCGTTTTTAATGCCTCTGTAGTTACGCAGGACTAAGCGATGTGAACATGGCCAATACACTGTAACATTCACTTTTTTTGGGAAAAGTAACCTAAGTTACCAAATTAGAACACCACCACCTCACTGGATTTGTGCTACTTATTCCAATGAATGGAAAGCAAATATTTCTTGTTAACATTTCATGGTTCTTTGAATCCTTACCCGCTACCAAATGCGGCACTGATCACTATTTTCATTTAACATTCTTCAAATCCCGTGTTTCTACCCATGATTACAAAGCCACGCTATTGCTCAGTGAAGTTCGCAATTACTCTCAGGAGAGGTCTCCTTCCAACATTGCGGCAGGTCTTCAATGAAACGTCAGGCAGTACCTTTGCTTTGCAGAGGCAAAACCGCAATAACAGAAATTATTATATTAGCATTTAAAGCTAGTGTTTGCCTCCAAAAATCCAACCTTTACTATTTTAATTCATGCTTTTGCTTGGCTCAAAATATCACATATTTGTTTAAGAGGTGTTATTAGCACCGTGCATTTTGCTAACCAGTAACAGCCTATAGGACCTGGCCCTCGCCAGACCCATCGCTGCAGCAGTTCCAGCGTGAACTCCTGGAACGTATCTCGAAGTTGTACTTAGTGAGCAACACAAAACACACGACGCATCGGGTGACATACCGTCGTCATACAACGCCTCACTGCGTACCCACTCTCTAGGGAAAAGGCACCATTAATTCTTCCAGTGAGGTCTAATTAGACTGAAGTTGTCCCAGCAGATTTTTTTTTTCCTAGTGACATGGAATGCAAAGGGTTGAGCAACACTTACTCTGTCATATGGGATCACCTCATAACAATAATTACTACTTAATACCTGAAACATGATAGCACCTTGACATCCAAACCTCTGTGTGGGAGGCACTAGACATAACAGACAATCCACAGAACCCAAAGAAACTGCAGCTTCTGTATGAACATTAACAGTATCAAATGATGGGAATAGCTTCGTCTTCCCTCCAGTTAATTTCCAGTAAAGGACATCTATTTTGTATTAAACAGCTGCCCATTTGGAAAAAAAATGTATATAGCAAACACATTTAGTGCAATCCATCAATAGTCTTAAAAGAAGTAAAGGTTTGATTGCAGAGAATTTTAAATGCACCTTCTTAACCATCAAGTTAAATATATTTAAGAAGAAATAACAGCTTGGCATTAATTCAAAATTTTTCATTTGAGCTTTCCTAAGTTATTTGCAAACATTAGGTGTAGCCAGACAACAATAGCTCTAATGGCTGTTCCAGTCATTCTGGCTCAACTAGAACGTACCTTTTAAATGAACATTATGTGTTGTCAGATTTACAGAGGATATGAAGAGAGTTTAGAGCTAATAAAAATACTAAAAACCCATTCAAGCGTACATATTTATAGCTTAAACTATTTTGCTAGATGCACTAAATCTTCTTCATTATTATAAAATTCTCCCACCCAAAAGAGAATGGAGTAAAATAGAGTATTACTAGATTACAGCTTCGCTTCTATCGGCATTGTTATGACTTCATAAAAGTTTAACTCCACAATTAGCTTTGTGATAGCAATTCTGATGCGCAGACAACACCAACCGCATCAAGAGCTGTAACAGGCAGAATATCCTTTTCAGTTATTCCCTGAGGATGCTCACCAGGAAAAGCTCACATGTTTAGAAATGCCGGACACAATGCTATGAGAGGATTTACAGAATCAATTTCTATACTGAGAGAACCACGCAATTTAATAGTAAAAAAAAAAAATTATATATATATGTGTATAATTTTAACACGTCAGCGTGGCATAACAAAAGAGGTGGAGGAATGAGATCAAATGAAGACGACAGCAATAAGTGAGAAGGAATACAGCACTGAAAACTATTTCTGTTGTCTTAAAAAAATGAAGAATGGGCTGAAATAGAGCTCGAGGAGGTGAGAGAGCAAGATTTTCCCATTAACAGCAAAAGCAAACATCACCTACCAACCTTTTTTTTCATCAGCAAGCAAGCTCAGAAAGATTATAGGCTCCAAAAGTAACTAAAAAGACTTGACAGCCACTATTCCTGAAATTCACGGTTGTCACTTCTGACCCTGGTTCTTGCCATTAGCTTTTGCTCATTTCCAAGACACTCCTTACTGCAGGGGGTTTGGTTTAGCCAGAGCAAGTTATTAAAAAGATTCAAAGAAGACACCTGGTGGCCAGTGCACCAAATGACAGTTTAACTTTCTCAAGATTTATAACAAAGGTATCACAAAAATCCAAGTGAAAGCAGTTGAGTTTACTGCATAAGAGCACCCTGTTGATAACCACCGTGGTCATGCCAGAAACTGAGAAAGCGGAGAGCTTGGGAACAGCCCTTCACCAGTTCCAGTAAATGAGATGCCACCTAAAAAGCAGCCTTTGAAATTGAGCAACTTGAACACAAATCAATTAGCAAACATTTCCCAAAAGCCCAAACAATTTCCTATTTAAAGTTTCCATGTCCTTATCCCACTACAACTCACACATTCAGCCTCTGGGACAACAACATTGTTTATTCTGGGAACACAATTTAAAAAAAAAAAAAAAAAAAGGCCATTAAAAAGCCCTTGGTTACCCCAGGTGTGGCTCGGCAGCTGATCAGAGCATGAGGGTCACTGCAAGCACCTGACAGAGTCCACGTGTGTTGGTAGATTCTGGATGCATACAGTAAGTGAAATTTCCTCCCATGCAGCGTCAGTGTGACGGGAAGCACAGGGAACGTGCCCAGGTCACTCCACACTTTCAACAGCGATGGACATCGGACAGGGAACAAAGAGCAAGTCAGCAAAAGGGGGAATCCCATACTTCAGCAAGCTTTGCCATCCCCAAACCCAGGCAGCAGAATATGTAACTCAATATAGTCTTCATCACACGTTATTCCCAGCTTCTGAGGCCACCATGCCCTCTTTGATGCAAACATGGAGCGCAAACCGCAGCAGAATAAGGTTCAGCATTTTACTGTTTTATGAGCTCTAAGAAGAGACTGGACCAAACGGGATTTTCCTCTGATCAGACAGCACTTCAAAGGATGAGCCTACAGAGAGGCAGACTGGACACAACTCGGGTCCTGGAAAGGCTCACGTGAAGAACTGAGTCACTATGGTAGGAGTAAGGTAGGAACTGAAGTCAGTCTAGAAGATGAATGCACCAAAACACCTTAGAAAAGCAGCACTAATGGGTAAGAAGCTTCTCCAGGCAGGCAGTGTCTAGCAATATTGATTCTTTAATACACACAATGAAACCGAAGACTTAATGATTAATAATCTGTTGTGAAATCCTATTCGTTAGGTAAAACCAGTGCATGGAGATGACACAACATAAATCAGGCAGCCTCCTCACTCATGAAAGAATGATGATCTTGCTTGCGTCCGTGTAAATTAGCAGCACGCACTCTGCAGAAAAGCAAGCTCATGCTTTTCACAACCTAACCGATAACAGCACGGAAGAAATGCTGGGGAAGAATAAAAAATAATAAAAAAAAAAAATAACCCGAATCTAATTTCAACACTAACTTCAGAAAGTACTTTAGGCAAAAACTAAAGTGAGCTGGTATTCAGGACACGGTTGCCCCACCGTTACCATGAGATGTGTGGAAGGGGATTCCTCCCAGAGCATAACAGACCATCTTAGCAGATTCACACCAAGTTTTGCCGTTAGGGCGGTGCAACTTCCAGTCATTTCACAAAAAGTTACGCTTCACATGTGAGTGCAGAACTGGCATTAAACATGCAAGTTTAAAGAAAGAACAAAGTTAAGAACCAAGGAAAGTTCTAAGAACTAATTTAGTTAAGAACTAAGGAAATACATTGCCTTAGGCAGCTTTACTTACTAAAATTGTCTGGATGTTCATTACCCTTTTTGTCCGAGATTCCTCTTTAAACTGAGAAAACAGATACTCTGGTAAACAGATTAATAATCTCTACAGGTTACTTAGATTGATCTTCAATCAGCATACAGCAGGATAAGAGCTGACTGAGACAGTCAAAAGCAAAGCAACAAGAGTCCCTCTTGCTTCTGCTGAAATTGCTCTGCACGTCCCTGCAGTAATGGACCTCTGCGATTCCCAACAGACCTTTTTATAAGGAGACTTTACTACTTCTCACAAGAATGGCACAGGACGGCTGAAATGACAAAAGACTGCTCGGTGAAGGCACCAGCGCTGTTTATACGGCTATCAACAGACACTGCAGATTGAAGGCAGCCCCCTCCTCCTGCCAAAAAACAAAAAGGAAAGCAAAGTCCATCTGCAACAATAACTCCAGGAGGACAGCAGTATTTTAAACGCTTCCTTCAGTCTGCATGAATGCGAATCAATCGAAGCATTTTATATAGCTGAGAGATGACACCTACAACATATGGAATGTCCACGCTCACACAGTACCACGGCAATACATGTTTTAAACCTTACGGTGTGGATTGAGTACACCAACGGAGCTGCAGTAATGCCCCAGGAAATCTGGGGATGCTAAAATACTTTATTAACACACCATTGGTATCAGCTGGATGTTAAGAGCTGGACTAACTACTGCAGCCATGCATTCAGGCTGCCTGGTATCAGTTAACAGCATTCCATACCTGACACCTTGCCAAGACACTGGTTACAGTCGCATCCACGTGAGTAAACACAGCACAACTGCCTGGGACTGACAATACTCACCCAGTTATTTCTTGCTGCTTGTTCCTACAAGCACAGCTGGAAACGCAACCCTACTGTTCCAAGACACAACACAACAGCGTCCGTCCGTCGTCCCCCCCCCCCCCCAAAACAACAATCAACAGGACAAGACTTCCCAAGGCCATTTTCACCTTTCCGCACCCGCGTGATTTGCCACGTGCCGCAGAGCCCATCGCAGAGAGCACCAGCAATGCAACTCGGGATTCCCAACTCTCAGGAACAGGACTGTGTCAACTCCTCATTTTCAAGCTTAAGATTTAAACTCTTCAATTTAAAATACTGCAATTTGCTTGGTAAATGTTGAAGTGTGCTGAAGGAGATGATCTCTTAGCAGCAGTGATTTCTGTTCTAATACCCTGCAGCTTTCTCTTGCCTCCCTGTCCTGATCTTCTCACACAGCCTTCCTATTAAAATTCGTAAATAAAAATGCAGAACCAGCACAATCTACTAATAAAAGTCTGGCATACGAGCAATCACTACCTATTCGTCATAAAAGAGATCAACTGCTTAAACATGGCAAGTTATCTATTAGTCAGTGCACAAAACAGAACTGGTTTTGCCCAGGAAAAGGATTAGGCTTTCCCCATCATCACCTTCCAACTCAACGTGTGGAAAAGCAGTTTAGCAAGTCTTAGGTCTCTTTCCTAACATACTCCAAGTTTTGTGGAGGAGCTAGTTAGCAAAACCTACTGGTACTTGATAATTGGAGCAAGAAAAAAATATAGCAAGAGCTTTGTATGATGAAAAGAGATACAGAGACAGTAAACAAATCTGCACTTGGTGTGCAGCAGGTGTCAGCATTAACCAGACTCATACTGAAGCACATCGAAGTTGGACACACAAGCAACAATCTCAAAAGCTGGGGATAAGTCTCTCCCAATAGACATGGAAATTAAAAGTTTGGGAGCTGCCAAATCTCCAGCCTAACAATGAAGAAAGTTTTGTCAGTTTAGAACACAGACCTGAGACACTGAAGGCAGGCTCTAAATAATGGACTCCTATTAGCCCAATGCTAATGATACAATTTCAGGTGAACGGTCTAAAGCAGAATCAGGAGTAGTAAAGCAGTTTCTGTCAAGTCTCAGGTTTTGCAGCTGGTGAAGCAGAGATGGAGTATAAAAATGCCCTAAGGAACAATGGAAAGAGATAAATGCAGGGTTTGTAACTACATGGGTTTAAAGAAACAGAGTTCTAGCCTGGAAGGAATCTTATTTAAATCATTTCTATGTATGGGCAATTGACTACCTAATAATTGTATATTGCATATAAAGAAGATCTATTGACCTCACCTGTACGATAAAGGATAACGAGTACAAAGTCATATATTATTGCTTGATCATAACATGCTCTGGACCACCCAGCTGATAAAGTACATTCCAAAGCCTTACAGCTCTTGATAACATTTTACTCACACCAAAAACATAAATAAAACTTCTGGGAATTAGGCATTTTCCTACATGGTATGAAAAGGATTGGCATTTCATTAAAATAATGAACACCAATATAATTATGACAGTATATATCGTAGTATACACTCATATGCTGGTAAATCACTAAGTCCTGAGGAAGGAACCAATTATAAAGTAACTCACTCATTTTCACAATCCAAAGAGTTGAAACATGAAATTTAACAGGGTAAAACAAGATAGATTATTAAACCTAAAGTCTCTTAAAAATAAATTTTTATTCAATAATACAGGAAAAGACACTTTTAATTTTTTTTTCTAATAGTGAATTTCATAGGGCGTATCTCCAACTGGCAGCTATTGCAACATGCTATGGATCTATTTTGTACAATTACTTCCTAATTAAAGCACTAAAGCTTTCAGCACCCTTGTGAGAAGTTCAGATGCAATATGAGAGAGACTGTAGTGGGCTGACTTCAGCTATATTCAGCACTAAAGGTATAAAAAAAAAAATGGATCCAGTTCCTGGAGTTCATCCCTCTACAGTAAGGTAAGCAGCTCATTTAAGCTTCCCTATCACCTGCTGGAAGCAAAACTATCAGAAAGACCACATTTTATTATTACGAGAGAGTAAGAAAAGAACATTTTTGGGTGAGTGCTTTATCAACTATATTCTAAAGATACTTAAAATAAAGCTCAAAGCTGAACAACTATCACTCCCTGGCAGTGTAAAGGTGTAACACAGATTCAAAAAGGAAGTTCCTTTTCTTTCTACCAACTTTAGTTAGCCATATTTGTATTGCTTTGCAGAATGCGTCAAACACAAAACAATGAAAAGGTTGTAAGACCAGGTTGATATCTATAGTGATCCATTATATGTAACAAACAGCATATAAGAAAGCCTCATGCTCAAAATCTCTTCAGAAGGTTTCTTCTTCCTCCCAAACCAATTATTTCTCTGACTGCCACAGCAAAACTGGCACCAATGACAGCAAATATGGACAAAGCTGCAGCATCATTTGTAAGACCTGTATTTTGAGCTTTATTTATCGTAACTTCCCATTGCTAAATCCAAAAATCACTCTCAAGTTCCCACCAACTTGCCCATGGAAAGATGGTCCCATTCCCAGACACCATCACATTCTATGCATTAAGGCATACATGTAAAACCCAACCTTTTGGGCTCGCACAAGCGGAGACGCTGCTCAGGATTTCACCTCTCAGGACACTGTTCTGCTGCTGACCAAGCAGCATCACGACAGTCGATTGCACTGTAGCTGGAATTCAAAGCTGTGGACCACATCTACCACATTGCTAAGCAGTTACACTAGCATCCCTTCTTCACCTCAGCATCATAGGTCTAATGATCAGAATTCGTTTTTTAAGCCTTCAGGTGCTGCTTTTGCTTGGAGGTACTGTTCTACCAAGATGCTTCAGGGGATCTGCTCATCATTCAGCACAGCAGCGCTTACCCCAGACAGTTAGAGAAGGTGTGGTGTTTGCCAATCGCTCCAGTTAGCTACTGCCAACTCTGGGATCAGAGATGAGCCCTGTGGGAATACACCTTAACGATTTGTTTCTTTCTTTTCAGAAGTCTGAGCTTTGCTGAGATTAATGTCCCAGAAAGGCACAAGATACACTAGCGTGCAAACTTCAGTCTGCATTTACAAAGTCTTTCTCATTAACTGTCTACTGACCACAGCTTTTCTCTCAGTTGGATGCTCCCAAAAAGCAGCGACTATAGACTCATTACTCAGCCAAGAAATGCACAGGGGAGGAGGCAAACATTGCCTTTATACTTTCTCTCAATTTCAAGCTTGCAAGAAATCTAAAAGATGGAGCAATCTGCATCAAGATGAAATCTATAAAACCCCGTCAAGGGCTACTCTGCTGCCCAGAGTAACTACACCAGAGTGAACTCCAGCTTGCAAAACAACCTTAGTGCAGAAAGCAGCAAGACAAAGAAAGTCCAAAACTTGCCCATAGATTATTTTTTCCCCCCTTAATGCACTCCTCAGTTGTCAACTCATGACAAAATTTAGAGCCTTTCTGCATTATTCTCACAGAACATTTGACCACCAGCAGAGTTGATTCTTGGCCAGTTGCCCCCTCGCTTTTCAGAAGCCTCTCGATGCTTTGCTTTGAGTGCTAACAGAGAGCACGACGGCTGCGAAACGGAATTACTTCCCTGAAAGTTATTTTGCCTTACACTGTTAGTATCTGATAACATTTACTAACCTTTTCAGCTAAGACTCGATACCACCGAAGCAATCAAGATCTTCAGTGCTCTGAAAAATCACTGCTAAGTGTCTGCTGAATCAGCCTTGGCAGAGCTTAGCAGGTAATGGTCCCACGAAAACAGGGTCATGGAACAGCTTCACCAAAATGCAACCATAACAGGAGAGCCGTGCTACCACCAACTCTGCATTTTTTTGTTTTATCGTGGCTTTAAATATACAAGAATTTCAACCAAGTACCTTTAAGAGTTTGACTGTCTCAAGGGGTTTGCTTTAAGCAGCCCACCCTGGAATTTCTCCTTAAATATTTCTTAGTTATGAAAAGCAAGAAACATCGTTTTCCTGGGACAAGCGAGTTCCCACAGCATGGTGGAGAATACAGATACAGTGTTTGGCATTTCAAAGAAACTGTGTAATCGAAGTACTAAAACACAAACACGCAGAAATTTAAGCCCTGAAAAAATGCCCATCTATTTTTATGAACAACAGCCTATGGAACCATTTCTGAATAGGACTGCAAACATTAAATACAATTCTGTCCATTAATTATAACATATGTCAGACTATATAGTTCAAAGACATGTTATCAAATTAAAAAAAAAAAAAAGCGGGAGATGAAGAACTTTCTAAAATTAATTTTGTTTCCTCTGTATTTTTTCCATTTTAACAGCATTTTTCAGGATAGGAGCAGCTCAAACACAAAACAGAGCTGAACAACAAACAACGGTGGTACAGCCTTCTACTGTCTGTACTCCGAAGAATAATTTAATACACTCAAACGAAGAAAGTTTTCCTCATGTGGATAAGCGAGGCTGATCTTTCGCAGTTCTCTTAACAGATGTACTGGCCTTGATGTCCCCTTTCAAGTTTATTCTTTTCTAAATCAAGACACTGAGGTTTCTTGCGGACATATGGTGTACGGACATTACAGACGCTATTTTTCTTTGCAAATGTGCTAGGATCTTCTGACCTCAGGTCATACTGGCAAGACGTTACCATCTGCCTATTCCTGTTCGATGATCAAAAAGGAGCATTTCTGGCTCTCCTACTACATCAAAACACCGAAGGTAGTTAGAATATTGTACTGCTTGCAGTTGGCACTCTCGCTGTATCTCACTTGACCTTGAAACTCTGTCCAAAGTAGTAAAAACAGCAATCAAACTGGGGGTGGAGGAGCGGGTATGTCACAGGACTGAAAGCATGGCTTAGAAAAATCCAACAGTGGGTTTATCATCAGAGGTGCAAGTTAGCCCCTATGTCCTCTAACCTTCCCTTAGTTACCTTCAATTTCCAAATAACCTCAGTGCACAAACATTGTGGGGGAAATCAGCAGAAATAACATTGATGTGACTCAAAAGAGTGTTTCAATACAGTGGCACATACATAGCATCTGTGTCCACCGAATGCTGCACAGGATTTCTGGTATCTTCTAGAAACAAAGTGTGAGAGAAAGTTTGAATGCAAAGGCCAGCTAAACCAAAACTGAATCAGAACTTTTCTACAAACTACTAGACTGTTGCTCTCAGATGCAGCAAATATTTCCATTTTTAATTATGTGAAGATTATAGACGCGTTTTTGTTTTGTTCACAGATAAAACTTCCTCAGGAGGACAAAACTATTGAAGCTTTGTCAAAATCCCATTCTACAGCAGAAGATAGCAGCCAGTAGCACGCCTTCTCAAAAAACATTGGAATAGAAAAAGCATTATGCAAATGCAGGGATTACTCCAACAAGTTTCAGTGGAACAACGCGTTTCTGCATCTCACTTTTGTAGAGACGCCTTCAGTTTATAATTTCTTTAGTCATTTTTTTTTAATAGAAGAAGAAAAAAAACAACCCGGTATTTGAAACAGTTACTAAACCTACCTCTGACTCCTAGTGAGATTTTCATTCAGCTTCTTTCCCAAGATTCTCAGGCCCCTCAGCTTGTGGAATACAAGCACAACAGGGTTGCTGTACCCCTAACTTGGCCACTTTAGCCTCTGGCACTTAAATCCATCACATGAGACGAAGGCTTAACCGGCTATGAGAAGTCACTAACCCAAAGTGCTGTAAATGCATCACGCAAATTAACAAGAAACTGTTTTATTCCAACCAGTTGTCACAACAGCAGTATCCACAAACTTTCCAAAAGAAGTCTTTCCCCCCCAAGTAGCAGAGTCCCTTTCATAAATTAAAGAACACTTGTCACTCACCATAGCATCACCATCAGGTGTGCTTCATCTATACCTACAAATAGACAACTCGAAAAGGATGAAACACTTTCCCAGACTTTAAACTGAACATATCTAAGGCAGAAATGAGAAACTTGTACAATGTTTAAAAAGTAACTTCCCTGTATTTTGTATTTAGCTGTATAATAATGTCTGCCCAGGTTTCAAACAATCTGACCCAAGTTCAGTATTTTCTTAATAAACAATCACAAAAGATTCACCTTAAGAAGCAAGGGAAAGAAAACAAAAGACTTCCATAAAGCACAGTACCTCTCTATCTGCACCATGTCCTTCAATAAATCTGTATTGCATCTAGCTCAGCAAATCAAAATTAAACCAAAAGAAATACCAATAGAAACCTCTTACCATGTTCGACGAAGACATTACAGTGTGGGCCCCCATGCCTCGATGACTCCTTCTTCCCTGCTCCTTTGATAAAATGCAGGGCAGGCAGACTTGGCCTCCTTTGGTCCCCAAGAACTTTTCCAGGCTGCTGCCCCATAAAGTAACTGTGGGCAGCCTTTCCCAGGACGAGAAGCTTTTGAAGGAGTCTGTGATCCCTGATCCTCCAGGTTGGGAAGGAGCTTTGAAGGAGAGTGTATTTTAGGTGGGTGCGTTGGTTGCACTTGCTGCGTGATAAAAGTCACTTGAGGTGAAGAATTAAGACAAGCGCAGATACCTCCAATGCTTTTGAAGATGGCAACAAGGCTCCTTAGGTGACTTCATGAAAAAAAACAACAACAAAGAGTACAAGTTCCAACCGCTTAGTAATGACCAAGCACTACCAAAGTTTCAGGTTGCCATATGTAGCATGTCTTCCACCGGGTAAAGGAGAATCAGTTCGTCTCACAAGAAACCACGTGTAGGCTCACCCAGGGCAGGAGACAGCCATTCCCACTGCAACCAATGTCAAGGTTTCTTTTTTTTCCTCCTTTTCTTTTGCATAGCATTGAGTTAGCAAAGGCCAAGGAGCCACGTATTTGGCTTCAAGTATCGTCGAAGTCTAGCAGGATCAAGTACGCTGAAACCATGTCAGCTCGCAGGGCGAAGCAGAGGCAGCTCTGGGCCTGGTAGGCTCCACACGCTCCTTGGGGCGAGGGGACGGGACGGGGGGCTCCTGTGGTCCGGCCTCACAACGCCTCGCCTTCTCCCATCGCAAGCCTCGGGCTGCCCAC
>NW_009260349.1:486545-498091 GCF_000687185.1 Egretta garzetta | reverse complement strand
CGCCGCCATGACGGGACCCTGCCGGGCGGGGAAGGGGCGCCCCGAAGGGAATGGGGCGATGTGGGGCGCCGGGGCGATGGGGTCCGTGAGGCGGTTCCGAGGGGGAAGCCCCTGAGGAGATGGGGGGAACCTCTGAGGGGAATGAGGGGCCGAGCAAGGGCCCGTGAGGAGAAGGGCGGGGGGGTGAAGGAGAGGGCGAGGGGAGCCGTGAGGGCAATGAGGGGAGCATGAGGGAACAGAGGGCTGGGCTCCAGAGCGAAGCCGTGAGGGAAATGAGGGTGCCGTGAAGGGGTCTGAGGGGAAGACGAGGTGGGTGGAGAGGGCATGGAAAGGAAGATGAGGGAAACAGAAGGGGAGCTGCGAGGGGAGCAGGACAAAGGGGAAGGTGGTGGAAATGACAGGTGGAAGCAGGATTTACTAGTGTAACATCCCTAGCAAATGCTAGCCAAGGACCCAGAACACTCATGTCAAATCCCTTACCCCTTTGCAAAGGGCCACCCAAGTTGTTTTCTCCTAGATCTGATGAGAGCTTGTCAGCCCTCAAAGCCAGATAGAGACCCCCTCTTGTGCACAGGTCTCGAGGCCCCTGGCCAGCTCCGGACTCAATTTCTTGCCAAGATGGACAAGGAATAAGAGATTCTCACTGGGTCAGCTGTGTGCACAACCATCAGCTTTTCCACAACCAGGGATCAGTCACCCCGCTCACACAAAGGACTTGGCTTCCTTATTAACGCTGTCAGAGCATATGCAGAACTTGATACCAAAACCAGCCACAGAGGCCAATGAATGCGACAACAAAACATACTTTATTGATCTACTTACATGCACTATTTGGTACAAAGATGACGTTAAATCCCCAAATTCTGCACTGTGGTGCCCTTAGATGTGCAGCACAAGTGTTCCCTGAGCTAAAGAGCACAGACGGTGACGCTGAAGATATTTAGTTTCTCATACGTTCTCCAGTTCACCTTGGGAATAGAAGAGGGTTGAGGCAGCAGCTTGAGGTCAGGGTGTTTTGGTCAAAGGTCTGTGGTTGCTCCCACTCGACAACGGCAGAACACACAAATGCAATTTTGTGCAGTAGCCTCCTGCTCAGGGTAAACATCTGGACACCGGGCAGCTTGTTTATACTGACTCCTCCCTTGTGACAAGTCCAAATGTACTCCATGTCTCCTAAGCCATATTCAAGGTCCCTGGCAGACATGTACTTTTCGTCTTCCAACAACAGCATCTGAAATGCAGCACTTTGTACGGCCCTATGGGATCCTCTGCTGTGCCAGTCTGCTCCTACACCACTAATTCTTATCCAGGAGATTGATCCCAAACCATTTCTATTGCATTTCTTCATCAGTGACTGAAATTGCAGCTACTGAGGCTGTTTGTGCTACCCACAGGCAGGAGAGAGAAATTCTGGTACATTATGCTGAGACAAATCCAGGGTCACATCTCTTGAACTCAGCAGAATTTCTCCAGGTTTATCTCAGTAATGGAGATCAGCTTCTCACTGCGGTGATCTAACCCCCTGCTCAGCTCCCACAGATTGAAGGAAACCGAGGAAACAAAGCTGTCTGTCAACGCAGGTCGAGCAGCCTGAGAGAAACTTGTTACAAAAAACAATACCAACCATCCTTTACTGAAAAATGCATTCCCTTCTGGGTCTGACTGGAGCATCCCGGATAATCTCTCCTACCGTGGCGGGGCTGAAGCAGAGTGAACTCCAGAAGACCACCACAGGTCCATGATAGACAACCTTCACCAAAATACGCAAAGGTTAATTGCAAGTAAGCAGGACTTGTGTTCTGGACAATGCAGGCTGCATATACGCTTCTCCCTGCCTCACCTGAGATCTATGTAGATGAACATATTTACAATATTTAACAGACTAGGTGAGTTTATCATTCAGGTCAACAGTCAGGTATTCCTTCTGATGCTTTGCAGCCATAAGCAGCAAAGCGGGGCAGGTTCTTTGTCAGCAGTCCCCAACCTCTCCACTCAGTTGCTCCAAAAGCATTTCCCGTTTCCCAAAACAGTGCTGTAGGTAATCTGGGGCTATACCACAGGCAGGCGGGCCAGCTGGTCACTCCCAAATATCACAGCAGGATATCTGCCTTATTTTCCTTCCTGAAGGGTATCCTATTTTCTGTCCCCTACCCGCTGCCAGTTTTTGTGAACACGACTGTCTCATGTTAACAAACTTGAAGTTGCCCGGTGAGTTCAGAATTAACAGAAAGATTGTGTGAATGCAAAATAAATTAAGAAAAAAATCTACAGACTGTTTCTTTCAATCGAGCCTTGCATGTGGCCTGCGTACATCCCGTATGTTTCATAAAAGAAATGTCAATACTCTGTTTACCTCCAATTAAGTGTGGGTTGTTACAGCCCACAGCTGCAGTGATATTTTCCTCCATTTCCTCCATAATGATCTCTTAAAACTTCAACCTCTTTACCAAATAATAAACCTTAGCATATTAATTAGCGGCCCTCAGGAACCTGTGACAACAATTTCAAGACTGCCTGTAATCTCAGTGGGGTTTCAGTATCTTCTAGGGTCTGCTCAAAGCTTTGTATTTATACCATTCACCACAACTGAACAGCAGAACTGCATGCAGATGATACAGAAGTAACGTAATAAGCAGCAGTAATTGGATTAATAACCCATTAGCACAAGTTTAAAATCCCAATGGTTATTACTGGGAGTAAAGGGAGGGGTTGCCACTCTTCATATTACTACATGAATCAAACACTGCCACCAAGAAACATGAAAATTATTTCTACAGACAAGTGATTTTGTGTTCTTGTTTCTGCAGGCAGCACTCACCAGCAAGGGAACCATCTACTTGCTCCACTTCCAAGCACATCTGTGCCACGTATTAACCCTGGAGTAAGCAACACAGGCAGGTGCTACAGCTGGTTTACAAACAGGCTCCACGCCGTCAGACACTGGTGAGCAAAGAAATCAGATTGGTCTATGCTGTTTTAACACCTGCATGGGCATTTTAAGTTCCCCATATAAAAAATGAACACTTGTTACCACCCCGCTTTCGACTATGGTTCTGTTCTTAAACCAGAGAAGCCATAACTTCTTCCTTTTTACCCTTCCTGCTAAGAAGTTGCCTAGCAAAATCCCACAGACTGCTTCAAGAATTCAAGAGGACACTGCTTTTGCTGGAGTCCTCCTTTATATCTCAAGCACTTCCCGTTTCAAAGGCATTTTATATAGCCTGTCCATACTCCCATGCAGACCTGCCTATGGAAAAAGAGGCCCTGGCTCCCTCACCAACCCGAGCTGCCTCCCCTAGACCCTGTCTGACTCCTCACTCATCTCTGCCAGGCACAGGGGAAATGTCATTTGCCACCTTGTGGGTCATGACTGAACAGCGAGCGATACTTGAAGCCTCTCCATATGGGAACTGCAAGCCCCAGCAACACATCCAGTTGCTTTCGAGATGGGTGAGCACTGGTGGCACTTGACATTGGTCAAGAGAGCGAAAAATCACAGGGATTCAGACAAATCAACAGTAAATGGCAGCTGGCCTGGCACCTCTCTCAGACACCTTTGAGACTGCTCAGGAAGTTTCTCCCTCCCCACACAAGTTTGTCACTCTCATCCCTAGTTACCTGCTGGCTTGCAAAGCTGTGCTTGATGGGGTTGCAGGAACTGGCAGCAACGCCCTCACTGAAGCCTTGTTACAGAATTTAGGTCTGGGCTTGGCAAAACACTGGCTGAATTTGCAAAGAACGGCAATGACCCCTCGTGGCCACAGAGGAAAATACCAGGACCTTCAGCTGCCCCCACACATCAGAAAAGGTCCATAACCAAACCTTATCAGCTGCTGCTCTTGTTCTCAGGCTTAAAAACAAAACTGCCAGGTATTTGGGAGCACGGGAACTGGATAAGTCACATACTCTCCCCCATTTAATACATTCCCAAGGCCAAAATACTGAGAATGCTGCAGCAAGCAGGCAGAATCGGAAAGCCCAGAGCTGAAGCAGTCCAGATCTCAAGCTCATTGTTTTTCAGGTTGTATACTCATTTATTAAGCATAAATAACCAAAGAAGGCTCACAAGGGGGAGAGAGGCATAGTATAAGAAGCCTGGAAATGGACCACAGTTTTAAAGACTGCAATGCAGAGGGGGGGAAAAAAAAAAAAAGGAAGGGGGGGCAGGGAAGACAACTCAGCTGTGCAGCCCACAGAGCCTGCTGCAGAGACAGCAGCACCCTTTTCCTAAAATCTGCATTATGAGAACCTGGCACTGTCTCACCTTGCAGGTCTGACAGCTCATGCTTGAGGGATCATGATCCATGGTCCAACTCTAAATTAACCACCTCCAGAGCACACTTCCTCAGCACATTTCCACCACATTATCGACAGCACTTTCAAGAGCCTCATAACCCCCCCCCCCAACCCCTTTCTGACCTGTTAGATGCCTGCAGAGAGGTTGCTTGAGGACAGAGGAGCATTTTGCATTCATGTACCAGTTCAGTAGAACCATTTCCAGATACCAAATCTCTCTGGGTGGTAGCGAAGTAAGTCTCTTCACCCCTTTACCCTTTAACTGACACACAGCTGTTTAAATTAAGGGGCAGAGATGCGAAGAGATCTACTGGATTAAATACCGACCTCTCCATCAACCTTCAAAAATGCTCTAAAATAAGGAAACATCAAATACTTTATCTCATTGCTTGTATATCCCCAATCTGCTTACACCTAGAAGCCTCACAGCAGAAATCCCTGAATCTCCCCATATGGTAGCAAGATAAAAAGCTGCTAAACTACAGCAATTGGGTAGGGATGAAAAGAGGTGCTTTTCTAATTGAAAGGTTCAGAGGCTGCTAAAGCTTTTAGCCTTTTTGCACTGTTCCTGTCCACACAAATGTGCATGAGGCTGGGAGCAGCATTATCCACAAACCCGACAGTGTCACTGTCAAGCTTTAATTTTCAGATTTCCCAAGTCATCTTGAGGATGCAATCGTCACAGCACTTATTAGGGAATCCTCATAAAACTCAAAAATAACAATTCCTGGGTCTTGTGTGCAGCATTCCACCAATATCCCCAAGAAGTTAAGTACTACTTTACAGAGGCAGCATGGGCTGAAGTTTGAGCTGCACAGCAGCAAATGGATTAACTGTGTCCTTGCTTGTCCTTAGCCACTGAGCTCCATAATGCTCTAGTATTTAGGTAACAGTGCTGGTGGCAGACATCCAGCCTTTGCTATTTGGCAGGGCAATGAGGCTGAGCTGCTAGGGAAGACATACTACAAATACGATCCAAAGCTGCCACCTAGTGCTTACTCTAGACCGGAGGCAGGGCAGTCTGAACTAGAGGAGAAGCAATGAAGGGTATTTCTAGCTCCCAAGAAAAGATTGAGCGAAGAATTTTTTTCCTTTTGCCTGGGGCAAGCATGAGAATTTGCAGCGTTAGAATTAGATTCAGGGACAATTAAGGAGAGACATTCTTCTTTTTCATCCTTTTTGAGAATTACAGCACTGTGGTGCAAGCAGCTCTATTACAATACAAATACAATATATATCCACAATACATACATAATAGAAACGGCTCTAATATAGCACCAGAAATCTGAGAGGATGTTCTAAGGAAAGCATCACATCCATTCTGTACAGAGAAGGCAAGTGGCTGACTGCCAACATCTGGCTCAGCATGCCCACATCTAACCACTGGCCTGAGGATCTCCACCAGTGTCATACTGGGCTCCCAGACACAGCTGCTGCATGACTCGCCTCTCCCTGGGATCCTGCAGGGAAGCGATTTTGAGAGAGCCACTGTGAACCCTCCCAGGCAATCTACTTACAGAGAAACTCTGCACAGAAGATATGCTGAAGAGGAAGGTCAAGTCCTGCTTTAATGGGATGAAGAGCAACAGTTGAAGAGATGACCGGACGTTGCAACCGTTCCAAGTATCCTGGCACATGGAAGCCTGAGCCAACCACAGTTCTCAAGTTAAACCAAATTCACTCTGGAGAAAGATAAACCAATGCACACACTCCTGAATAACTGGTCTGTTTCAAAAAATTTATTGAAAAGTAAAACATTTAATAGAAAACAATACTGGAGCCTCCTCAGAGGAGGAGCTCACCACATCAGGCATTAAAAAAGGGAACAGCGGGATGCACATAGACTGAAAAGATACTGCTCGCCCATGGCTCCTGGCTCATGTGGACAGCCGCATCATGCCACATCCATTCTCATACCCTTGAGACGTATAAACCATGAACAGCCAGACCCAAAACGTGGTTAGCAAGGGTGTGATACCCTTGGCCTCTAAAGACTTGTACCTGCGATCTGCAGTCTTAAAAGAGAAAAGCAAGAGCCCTCAGTCAGAGGACAGACTGGCAGATCTGTATCACAGTAAAGGAAAATCAAAACCATTTAGAAAGCCTTTGGGGAGAGAGAAACATCACAAAACACATCCTTTCCTCTCAATCATTCTGCACAAAGTTCAGGGGCACTAGACACAGCAATGAGTGCTATGAGATTATGTCCCAGTTGCATCTGCATCTTCATAAAGGTCAGATATCAATTTTTCAGGCTGCTGCACTAAAAGGCTATTGTACTTAAGTACTATTTAGTACTATTGTACTAAAAGGGCTCAGGAGGTATCCTAGGAGTTAAAATGAGGAATTTTGATGGTTTCTGAAGTATGGAATGAATATTGGGGACTAGAACACTGAAAAAAAAAAAAAAATACTGAGAATCAAAAGCTGCCGTGCTGGGACTTCAGATGACTGCTTCTGGTCATGTGCCCTATCCCTCCAGATCCAGCAGCCTCTGTCGGGTTTCCAGAACGATCTCCTCCATCACCTCTGGTTTGAGAATGTCCTTGATCTGGATTGGAAAGAAGAGTAACACTGGCACCAAAAAGCAACCACTACTATTGCACACTCCGTGGGGACAAGGGTCCCCGGCACACAGCAATGAGCAGCAAGTGGGTTTAGAGGGCTGTGGTCAAACAAGACTATCATGGCAAAGGGTCCAAGGCAAAGTCAACTTTACCAGAGCTAGCAGTTCTTACAGAGACCATAAGAAATCAAAGGAGATGCTACTGACAACTCCTAATCTTTCCTGAAGGACACAAATCAGCATTTGGGAAGAGGAGAGATGACTTAAACAGAAGTATAGTTCAAAAGAACATCCCATCTAGCTGCGTAGGCTTCCACTGTGAATGAAAGCAGAAGGCAGATTCAGATCTTATCCGTTTATGAGAAGAGAATTGCCAGTGGCTGTCCTGGCAGAAATCACAGAGGAAAGCTGTACAGCAAGAGGTCAAATTGAGGGAGTCTTCCAGCAGTGCAGGGTGTGGATAAAAGCACAAGACCGGTCTCCGTACAATATATGACACTTCCTTTTTCATTTGTTCTTGAAGTGAAGCACCTTACCCTCATAGAATCCCAAATTTAACACTACTTTCACAGGGATCACAGAGGGTCCATAATCCCAGCAAGGGATACACGTCTATCAAAAAATGGAACTATTTCTCTATAGGAATAGTTAGACTTTACCAGAGGCAGAACCCTTCAAAGTTTCCCTGAAAACATGCAAGGCATTTATGTTCTGGAGAAAGGGGGGAAGTTCATGTTACCACTTACTCCAGGATCCTTTGGAAACCCGAAAGGAAGCCCTACCACCAAACTTACTGACTTCGGCAGCAACCAATGCGGCCTTTCTGTTCCCTCCCCACAGGGTGGAATAAAGTAAACACCACTGGTTTCTGTACCTGATGAGGAAGGGATGCTTCATAGCAATACAGGATGCTGGTGTCAAAGAGCATCAGCTTCTGAGTAACCAGAGCCACAATGCAGTTTCGGAGCCGTGATATCACCTCCCGATCAGACAAGGGAACCGGCTGAGGAAAGACAGAGGAAAAGAGATGAATGCAGAAGGAAATAATGCAAGCCTACTGTAAAAAAGCTTTGCCGTGAACCTAATACCAAATTTCAAAAGTCTCAGGTTGCTCATGTGCCTCTGACTATGTTAGACTAACAAACATCGTTGGCAGGAGAAGGTTCATCTTCCCTGAACCCTCACCTCCAAGTTGGTGATGAAGCCCCCTGCCTCTTCATCTTTCTGCTCTGGAGTTGGGTAGATCCAGATGAAACCATTGTTGCCGAGGATCACGGACGCACCACAGGGCAAGTCATGGAAGTGAGTCTTCTGGCGTTTCACGAGGGAGGGCGAGACCTGAACAAGCACACCCTGGCCAAGCTGAAGAAGAGACCACAAGACTCTGCATGAGAGATGTGAGCCACCGTAGATAACATCAAGTCACCAGCATGCACTCCACTCCTAGTCTAGGAACCAGTCCGTTTTAGCACCTTCTCCTGTGAAACAGTGAACATAAAACCCGCCTGCCTCTGGGAGTGCTGGGAGGATTAGCTAATGTCTCTGCAGTCCTTTGAAGATGAAGAATACTCTAAGTGCTTAGCACAAATGTTAATATCATCTTGATCATAACTACACATCAACCATCCCTGCAGAAAAATGAGAAGCGAGAGGCCCAATTTAGCAGAACACTTTCCCTCTTAATCCAATTGGTGTCCTTCACCCTTTGTGCAATAAGCACACTTCGCTTTCATCTTTTAAGTGCTAATACCCTTGGTCTGGTAATCCCAAACTGCAGTGTACGCTCCAATGGCCCCTTAGCTTATTTCAATGCACAAAACCAGAGATAAATGCCAACTGCGTAAAGCCTAAAATAGAGCCCCGGAGAGAGAAACAAGTCACAGGGGCAACGGCCTGCAGAAGAGTAGTGATGAAGTTTGAGTCAGAAGATTTTTCTCCCCAGGGTTTAATTCCCAAGCGGCTAGTGGGGGGAAACAGGACTCACAGGCTGTAATTTTGTGGACAGGGAGAGGAGAAGCTCAAAGGGCAACTCAAGGGCACTCCCTCTGCTTTAGGGAAACTCTGCTTGGTGCTCCCATGTAGGAGCTAAGATTCTTCCCAACCTGCAGGAATGGGTTATAACGACATCCTGCTCTGCTCCAGAGCTTTTTTCTTAAAAATCCCCCCAAAAGGCCTTATACAAGCCAACTGGAGCGGAATCAGGCCAAGACCTAGTGCTTTTGAACAACTTACCTTCCCATATTTCAGACTCCGTGTGTGCAGTGATACAGCCCCATCAGAAAACACAGACTGGCAGGTATCTGATATGGGAGAAATCTCTTCAACAATCAGCTTGCATTGCAGTAAAGTTCTTATTTCAGCTTAAGTATTTTTAATAAATGTCATTCAGTAGTAGATTACCTACTAACAGTCAAAGGGACATGGTAAAATTGAAAAACCGCTAATGAGGACCTGAAAGTAGGTTTGGGTACTGCATTTATCTTGTGTTCTCCAGTATAGCTTTTCCCATATTTTTAATATATATTGTATCTTATGCCCCATATGAAAGACTAGCTACAGGTGTAAGTAGGATGCATTTCTTTCTATTTTTTGTAAGCTTTTGGGGCTTTTGGTAACAATAGCGGGTGATTAAATGATTGGGGGGCAAGTTGTCAGTTTTTGAGTTAATGTTGTTCTCTTTAGATGTTGATAGTCAAGCAACTCTTAAAAATACACCTCCCGATCAGACAAGGGAACCGGCTGAGGAAAGACAGAGGAAAAGAGATGAATGCAGAAGGAAATAATGCAAGCCTACTGTAAAAAAGCTTTGCCGTGAACCTAATACCAAATTTCAAAAGTCTCAGGTTGCTCATGTGCCTCTGACTATGTTAGACTAACAAACATTGTTGGCAGGAGAAGGTTCATCTTCCCTGAACCCTCACCTCCAAGTTGGTGATGAAGCCCCCTGCCTCTTCATCTTTCTGCTCTGGAGTTGGGTAGATCCAGATGAAACCATTGTTGCCGAGGATCACGGATGCACCACAGGGCAAGTCATGGAAGTGAGTCTTCTGGCGTTTCACGAGGGAGGGCGAGACCTGAACAAGCACACCCTGGCCAAGCTGAAGAAGAGACCACAAGACTCTGCATGAGAGATGTGAGCCACCGTAGATAACATCAAGTCACCAGCATGCACTCCACTCCTAGTCTAGGAACCAGTCCGTTTTAGCACCTTCTCCTGTGAAACAGTGAACATAAAACCCGCCTGCCTCTGGGAGTGCTGGGAGGATTAGCTAATGTCTCTGCAGTCCTTTGAAGATGAAGAATACTCTAAGTGCTTAGCACAAATGTTAATATCATCTTGATCATAACTACACATCAACCATCCCTGCAGAAAAATGAGAAGCGAGAGGCCCAATTTAGCAGAACACTTTCCCTCTTAATCCAATTGGTGTCCTTCACCCTTTGTGCAATAAGCACACTTCGCTTTCATCTTTTAAGTGCTAATACCCTTGGTCTGGTAATCCCAAACTGCAGTGTACGCTCCAATGGCCCCTTAGCTTATTTCAATGCACAAAACCAGAGATAAATGCCAACTGCGTAAAGCCTAAAATAGAGCCCCGGAGAGAGAAACAAGTCACAGGGGCAACGGCCTGCAGAAGAGTAGTGATGAAGTTTGAGTCAGAAGATTTTTCTCCCCAGGGTTTAATTCCCAAGCGGCTAGTGGGGGGAAACAGGACTCACAGGCTGTAATTTTGTGGACAGGGAGAGGAGAAGCTCAAAGGGCAACTCAAGGGCACTCCCTCTGCTTTAGGGAAACTCTGCTTGGTGCTCCCATGTAGGAGCTAAGATTCTTCCCAACCTGCAGGAATGGGTTATAACGACATCCTGCTCTGCTCCAGAGCTTTTTTCTTAAAAATCCCCCCAAAAGGCCTTATACAAGCCAACTGGAGCGGAATCAGGCCAAGACCTAGTGCTTTTGAACAACTTACCTTCCCATATTTCAGACTCCGTGTGTGCAGTGATACAGCCCCATCAGAAAACACAGACTGGACCTCTGCCTGTCAGTGCCACTTAAGGAAACAAGGTCCCTAATGCTGCCCAGTGCCAGCAGCCGCTGGCTGCCCCCGGTGGGGAGCTCTCACTACCGGCCAGGCTACCCGAGCCTTGGCTGTTCTCCCTGTGCCCTCAGCTCCACCGTCTGAGTGCAAGCAGTGGAAGGATACACTGATGAGGTCCCCTTCCTGCAGATAGTCCCTCATTGCAAGCTCATCTTCTGCTGATCTCCTTCTCTGAAACGCACAATGCAAGAAAAGTTACGTGGAGCTCAGACTGAGAAAACATCAGTTAATACCTACACTGCGGGGGGACCTTAGCATGCCACGCAAAATGCAATCTGGTCACCAAAGGAAAATCAGGCAGACTGGCACCCCTTTAGATCACTGAAGTGTTTATGTCCAAATAACGCTGAGAGTTAAAGATATCAGAGCACTACAGACCTACCCGCAAAACCCAACACTACCCCTGTGCTAACTGTGGGAAGAGCTTCCCAGCGCCTCAGCTTGTGCCACAGAAGCGGAAGACGACAGGACTCTGGCACTGCTCCGCATGAGCTACACTCACCAGCTCCCCACCAGGTAAATTCATAGACGACAGCAACAGAACTGAATCGAGCCGGGAATTGGTTTCCACCTTCCATCGCTTCTGC
>NW_009260349.1:485961-486432 GCF_000687185.1 Egretta garzetta | reverse complement strand
CTCCTTCCAGCCTCATCTTGTCTAAAACCCAGGAGCTCCCAGTGCCTCTGGGCAGGGACACCACGAAGGCGCCTGCAGGAACCCCAGGAGCGCCCTGGATGGGCCCGAGACACGGCCAGCCTGGCGGCCGGGCAGCGGGCCGCCCTCCTCCTCCATGGCACGTCAGGAAAGCCCAGCTTTACCTCCGTGATCCTCCCGACCACGATATCGCCAACTTCGCCGTTGTACCTGGGAGCGGGACAGAGAGAGGAGCCCGTCAAACGCCTCGTCCTCCCCCAAAAACGGCCCAGCCACTGCGGGGGAGGCGGCCACGCTCACCTGGTCTTCAGCGCTTTGACGCACACCAGCTTGTTCACCCTCTCCACGGCGCCGGCCACCGAGGCGATAAACTTCTCCTCGTCCACGTAGGTGCCGTGGCCCCTGCGGAGAGAGCGGCCGCCTGAGGAGAGCCCGAGCCCGAGCCCGAGCCCG
>NW_009260349.1:483031-485572 GCF_000687185.1 Egretta garzetta | reverse complement strand
GCACCACGGGGGCAGCAGGCCGCCACGAGCCTCTCCCTGCGCCCCCAGCACCCCACCTTGGGAGGCCACCCCCAGCAGAAGGGCAGCACTGCGGGCAAAGGGTGCATTTGCCCCGGAGGCGAGTGGCACCACTAGTTTCTGGGGTGCCCACGCCCCTGTGTGAACACACGAGCTGTGCCCCCCGTGTCCCGAAGATAATCCCCTAATCCTCTCCCGAGGTGAAAGGCAGGCTCCTGGGGCTGCTCCAGGAGGCCGAGGGGAGCGGGGTGGGATGGCGGCAGCAGGATTTCACCCGGTGGTCGCTGCAGCGAGCCCGCAGCGGGGGACTGCAGGAAGGCAGAGGCCAGGACGGCGCTCAGGCTTGGCTTAGACATCTGCAAGGAATGAGGGATTTACCCATTCCCTCGGCAAAGGCGTTCCCAATGGTAAATAATACGTTTGTGTGGAAGTTTGATTCATTTAATTCAAACACTGGTTAGATTCTCAGAGCTGCTGAGAAAATACCAGAGAAAAAGAAGCCAGCGATGACCTTCAGCAAATGCTTTGCTTCCTCGGGACCAAAATCAAACGTTATTCTTTCAAGTAAGACTTCCACCTGTAGCCCATCACAGCTGAAATACATAGAATCATAGAATCATAGAATGTTTAGGGTTGGAAGGGACCACTAGTGGTCATCTAGTCCAACCCCCCTGCAGTGAGCAGGGACACTGCTAACTAGATCAGATTGCTCAGAGCCCCATCCAACCTGGCCTTGAATGTTTCCAGGGATGGGGCCTCCACTACCTCTCTGGGCAACCTGTTCCAGTGTTTTACCACCCTCATTGTAAAAAATTTCTTCCTATACGACCTAATGGAAGATCTCAGAGGATAACAACAGCTCGTGCTTCAAGTAGAGACTGTACACTTAGAGAAAGGGAGGTACCAGGCCAAATGATACCACCCCCTCTCTTTCAGACCTGCAAAAGGGCTTCTGTGGCCCCAAGCCGATCTTTCCTCTTCCCAGCTGCACTATTTGGTCCAACAGACGATGCTACATCTCCTTATTCACCTTGTGCCAGTCTAAACATTTGCTCATCCCAACTGCTACATCCTTCCCCCAGCACAGAACATAATAAAGCACTCCCAAACTATCCATCTTCTAAATGATAAATGTTCCAAGTAATTTTTATTTAGAATACAAGAGAGAGGTACAAATGTATTTACACTGTGTACATATACAATCAAATAATATATAATATCAAAGTCTTGTAAATAATGTTTACATAAATATTTACAAAGTTAAAGTGACGGGGTTTTTTTCTGGAAGTAAAACACAGTTTGTGAGAACTTTATACATCTTAGACTTATAATTAATATTAGAATACCTTCTTTTAAGCTTTATGATACACAGCCCTCCTCTCGCATGTAGCAGGACTCCAGAGGGCGCTTAGAGTTGTCCTTGGGGACAGGGATGGCCCAGGGACGGGTTTTCTCTGTCCCCAGCGGGCAGTAGAAGTAACAGCCGAAATGTTTCCTTCACGGAAGCAATGGGGAAGCAATGGGGAAGCAATATTCCCGGAGCTGGAGCAGGCACAGCCTGGCAGGGCACAGGGTCGTCCCCCCCCCCAAAACCTGCCTGTGGATGGGCATTTCCAGCTGGCACATCGTGCTGGGGGCGTCCCCGTGGCACGCAGCCCATGCCCTCTGCCCACGGCATTGCTCGGAGGCGTCGGGCAAACCCCGACACATGGCTTGGGCTGGAGGAAGGCAGGCGAGGGGATTTGGGGAGGGAAACGCGACCATTTGCTAAATCATGGTTCCTGCAGAGGGAAACGTGTGCCTCGGAAAGAGCCACCAGGGCCAAAGCTGCCCCTGGGGTAAGCAGGCACAAACAGGGGGGGCCGCGACAGCGCCGTGCCAGCCTTTCAACGGGGCGTGTGTCTCTGCTGGATGCTCACTGGAGCAGAGGAGGAGGGATAAGAGCAGTTTTTCTTTCCATCAAATTATCTGTAAAGCCCAGGCGTGACTCATCCAGGCCCAGCTTTTGGGCTGCCCCAGCCCTCCCTCAGTGCACTGGCAAATCCACACAGGCCGTCCCACTGTGTCCCTTCGCCCCTCTCCCCCTGCCGCCCCCAGGGACCAGCAGCCCACCCTACACTGCATCTCCCCGGGGAGGATCCCGCGCGAGGCGGCTGCACCAGTGGCTTGCAGAGCTGGGGGGAAGCCCCCTCGCTCACCAAACAGCCTGTCAAACCCCACGCAAATGGCGATGCTCCGAAAAGAAACCAGCACCCCCGCTTCAACACACAAAGCAGCCCTGCCTCTGCCCCCCCCAGCTCTGCCAAGGGCCAACACCCCCCAGTTCATCGCATGTCTCAGCGCCAGTCTTTGCTGTCCAAAAACCCGCTGCCGCCCCAGGGCTTCACAGCACCATGGTGGGGATGTGATGGGCCAGGGAGGCAGGATGGGGCACGGGCAGGGCCGGCGAGTGGGCCTGCAGGGAGGCGTTGGGGGGCCGATGGCGGGCGCTTTTCTGGTGTGCCCGCAGCCCGGCGAGCTGGG
>NW_009260349.1:473841-480466 GCF_000687185.1 Egretta garzetta | reverse complement strand
GCGGTTGCAGAAGGGGCACACGAAGGGTTTGTCCAGGGTGTGGATGCGCATGTGGGAGCGCAGGTTGCTGCGGGAGTTGAAGCCGCGGTGGCAGATGACGCAGCGCATGCGCCCCGTCGTGCTGGCCCCCGTCTCCACCGCATGGAAGTCCTCTGAGGACAACAGAGGACATTCAGGCACTGGCCTCCGGCACAGCAGCTCACCCGAGCCCCAAGCCCCCAAGGTTCTGACTGTCCTAAATAAGCACCCCGTGCCCCCTCGCTGGCTCCTCTGCCCGCTGGGGATGCCCGTGAGCAGAGGCACCCATCCCAGGCAGAGCGGGGTCACAGGCTGCCACTTAGGACTTTGGGATGGGGCCAGGGCTGGGAACAGGCTCACCCAGATTTAGGCAAGGGGGGAACTCAAGCCGACCGATCTCCCTTATAGACGGGCACAAAAAGCGCTTTTCCCCTCCCTGGGCTACAAGCAGAGCTGGAGGGGGCGAGCACAGGAGCCCGCAGCCCAGGCCCTTGGGCAGCAGCTCACCGGCCCTGCGCCGGCCCCAGCTTCTCCCCCAACTCCACAGGGCCCTGACCCAGCTCTCTCAGAGCAGGACTGGGGAGCACAGATGGGGTCTGGCTCCGAACACAGCATCCCCCAAAAGTGCCCAAGTGCTCTGCTGCCTGCCCACGGAGGAATGCCTCAGGGAACCACCGAGACAAGCAGAGAGCAAAAGCCCCGGGAGAGAAAAAGCTTCCTGCGATGGTGATTTGGGGAAAGATCCGTTAAACAGAGAGCAGGGACATCGGCAGCTACATACACGCGGTGTTTCGCGGTACGCTGGGGCTGCCTTCCTCTCGCTCGCATGCCTGCTCGGCTCCTCCCGGCCCAGCTGGGTCAGGTGGCGACTGCTGGCCACCACATCAGCAATAGCCATGGGCAAACTGGCCCGGAGGCAACCCCCAGAATTACTGGGGACCTGCTCAAGCTATATGGATCTGTCTCATAGTCCCTGTGCTTGTCATCAGAGAGTTGGAGGATCTGATGCATCCCCTGGAGCGTCCCTGCCCCATGCCCACCCCATGGCCTCAGAGCTGGGGACAGGGTGAACGGAGAACGGACTGGGATGCTGCACCCATGGCTGTTTCCAATGTTACCTACCGTGTTTGTTCTTCTTCTGCTCCTCTTCCAGCCCTGGAACACCCGGGATGCCCAGGAAGGTGTTATGGGAGTTCCCGTACCAGACCAGCAGCTCTTGGTCTGGAGGAATCATCTAAAAAGAGAGATATAGACAGGGCTGTCAGACGGGGACAGTGAATGCCTCCCCGTGCATCCTCGGCCAGTCGCTTCAGACCTCCACGGGCCATACCCCATCTCCTGCCGGACCCTGCTGCCATCCAGGACCTGCCAGTGGTCCTCAGCACCCCCCAGCCAGGCACAGCACAGCCCAGGCTGCGGCACTGGAGGTGATGGCACAGCTCAGCACCATCCACCGCCAGCACAAACCTGCACCGGGGTCTGCCTTGGGCTGGGCCACGACCAGCATGACAGGCAAATAAGCAGCTACAGAGCACACGGACGGAGCTGAGGTCTCTGGAGTGACGGACCCAGAGGTCCCTGCAGCTCGGGGAGATGAGGGCACGGAGAAATGAGCCATTTGTGGGTCCATGAACTGCAGCGAGGCACAAGTGACAGAGACCAAACCAGGGAGCCATGACACAGAGGCGAGGCTCAGTGCTCCTGCAGAGTATTTTGACTCGGGACGGAGCCATCAGCACCCTCCTGCTGTAGGGCACAGGCAGCATCTCCCACGCGGCCCTGCGGGGGTTTATGTTAGCAGATGAAAATGCAGATGCACCAGTGAAGGGCTCGTCAGCCCAGGGATCGGAGGAGAGCTCGGGGGCTGCTATAAGAGAGCGTGGCTAGGGTGCGAGATGCTGCCTACGTCCCAGACCAAAGCCCCGGTGCCTGCCACAGCCCAAGGAGCTCTGCAGGGCCAGGGGAAGGCTTGCACCACCCATGTTCCCGTTTCCCCGAAACGATGGCACTTCTCCTTCCCCTGTTGTTCCCGTTATGTTCCTGCACTGCCGGGGCAGCCGGAGCGAGCAGCCGGGAAATGCTGCTCAAGCCTCCCCACGCAAAGCAGCCGCGGCTGGGAAGAGGGATGCTCTCACACCGGAGCAGCTGCTCCAGGCAATGCTAATAACAATATCACTTCCTAAAAAACACACATATTTTTCCCTTGCAGGTCCCTAGTGTTAAGAACCTGATTTAGAAATAGGAAAGCCCCCCGTTTCAGAGGACGTCTTTCCATACACAGTGTAGTCCAAAAAAAGCATCATCCACATGAAAAACAGATCGTAAGTTTGATCACCCGAGCGCTGAAACTGTGCCTGATTTTAAGCACCTGAAAGCAGTGGGAATTTGACTTCATACATTTAAACATCCATCTGTGCAAAGACCTCACTGGGACTGCAGAGTAGGAATTTGGGAGGCAGGAGAAGCAGGTATCACTCCTCATCCCAAATTGGTGCTGTTTCTTTGTGCCATTTTTTCTTAACAGAAAATGAATTATTTTTAATACAAGCAAATAGAATAAAGTATGGCCAAAAGGATAAAACGCATTGCATGCATGCATACATATTTATATTCTGCTGGAGCTGGTGCATATATGCCAGCAGTGGGTGAGCACCCATGTGCATACACCCCAAAGCAATTTAAATTGCCCCCCAGGAACATGGTTGCCTCCAGATCAAAGGCCAAAACTCTCTGCCCTCACTTGATTTTCCAGCAGCGGCAACTTGAAATTGCTGAGGAAGAGGATGGGAAAAACAAACTAGCAAGTAAGGGCAGGAATGGGCAAAACACGTGAAAATATTAAAGGCAAATCATGAAAAAGGCACCCCATAAATCTAGTTTTGTAGTGGGTAGGTGAGAAAGGCACCCTAAGAGATACTGTGCTGGAGTCGTGGTGCAGCAGAGGTGGGTGCAGGGCGACAGGAGCCAGGCAGCTCACGGTGCCCAGCGGGGAGGGGACGCAGCGGGCGCGGGGCAGGAGGCTGTGCAGGGGATGGAGGGTGGCAGTGCCCGTGCACGGACGCATGTGCTGCTGAGAGGGCACCGCTAAGATCAGATCCATGTTTGCATATCCTGATGCGGCGCTCTCAGTCCAGGGTTTGCGGCGAGGGAGGTGACAGGGCAGGAGCGGTGGGTAGCAACTGGGGAGCTCGCTCGGGTCAGAGATGCTGCGTTTGTGTGCCCGTGACTCCGCGCTAGGGGATTAGCAAGCAGAGAGACACCCACAAAGGGAAAATCCTCTCTTGCTTTTCCTTTTCTTGTTGGGTGCACAAACCCCAATGAGTTTGAACAAGCAACTGGTTTTGGATGGCGCGTGTGTGTGCAGGCACGGGTGCCTGCAAGCGTGTTGCACAGGCAGGAACGGGGAGCCCACGAAAGACACAGATCCTCAACCTGTCATGCCTGGTTGTGACCCAGCTCCTCGCATGCTCCATGCTTCCCTTCCTCCTGCTCCACACAGAAAGCCCCGGCCCCTTCTGCTCCTCCCGGCACAGAGGGACCCACGCCGACCCAGCAGCAACAGGAGCATCACCGGGTGCCAGCCATGCCCGGGGAGCACGCCGCAGTGCGACAGCAGGCACCCTGCATCCCCACTTTCACCTCCCCTTCGCTCGGGGTTCAGCGCTCTCAACATTTCAACTTTGCTGCTTGCACTGAGGGAATTAAACTCATCCTGCTCTGGTGCTTGGTGCTTCAGCCCCGGGAGCAAGCCTGCAGATTGACTGTGGCCGTATGGGGCCTCTCACCTCCCCAAATATCAGCTCACTCGCCCCATCGTCCGTGCAGGTACAAGGTGCGAGAAACACAGCTGTATTCCTAATTACACCATGGCTACCTGGAATTATTTTCCTTCTTAAATTATGCAAAGAACAGAAATAAAAAGCTGTTGTCACAACAGGCACAGCTGCCCACGAGAATATCAGGTCTTAAAATCAGGTACAGCTGAAGCCTACGGAGGGGTGTCCAGGATGGGGAGAGCAGCACAGAAGCACTGGGACTCTTGCAGCGCTGCACGGGGAAGGGCAGCAGAGCCCTGAGGAGGCACCCAGGACTCTCCCGCAGCAGAAGAAAATACCTGTTCTCTTCTCACCCACCCACTCGCCTTTCCCATCCCACTGCGGCAATCCCAAACCCAGCCCTGATGCTGGCTCAATGCAGGATTGAGCTGTGGTCCTGTGCCATGGAGCATTTAAGCATCTGCTCCTCTGTAAGCCAGCATGGGAGCCCAGAGAGATCCAGGGAGCTGCCCTTGCCCTCGGAACCAGCGGGCACTGGTGCTCTTTCCCAGCTAAGACCCTCTCCCAGCTGCGAGCAGCCGCGGGAGCCCCTGCTCCTGAGCATGCGAGACTCTGGACCTGATACTGGTGAGGGACAGTCCCACAGGGCTGGGCTGAGATGTTCCCTCTCATGACTCTAAGCTGAAGCACAGGGACACCTCCCCAAGCCACCACCTTCCTCCACCTGCAAAAGCACCAGGTTATGGGGACACTGTACACAAGCAGGGCCGGTCCCCGCCGTCACGCTGCTGGCACGGCGCGACTTGTACACACGTAGCATCAATGCTGCCGGGGAGCTGGACACCAGCCTCCACGCCAGCATCTCCCACGGGGAGGTGTGCATGGGGGTGCCTCCAGCCTTCACCCCGCAGCACGGCAGCCTGTGCCCTGGGACATCCCCAGGACCCAGCCCCTGCTTCCTCGCTGGACCAGCACCCACCAGCGCTTCGTAGGGGAATGCAGCATGGATGAGCTGGTCAGGATGAGGCCCTTCCCCACGGCCTGCTGCAGGCAGCCCCAGGCACAGCGGTGCCAGCGCCACACCCTGCCCGCTCTGCCGCTCCCTGCCTGGCTCTGGCAGCCCCAACCCTCCCCTCCTGCACCATTTACAGCCAGAGCCGCTTGTGATCCGCTGGGTGAAAGTTGTGCAGAGTCAGGCACAGCTGGCACTCAGCACCTGGGTTTCACAGAACCACTCCAAACTTTTCCTTGCTACAGAGAAGCAGGTTCTGCACAAAATCCCATTTTCCAAGAGAGCATCAAGACCCCGCTCCTACCCAAAGCCCCGGCTGGGCAGGATGACAGCTCTTTTCATGCTTTACACCCCAGAACAAGCTTGGGCAGCATTTGCTCTCCCTCTGCTCAGCACACATCACCCCATGAGCCCACCAAAAGGGGACGGAGAGAAGGGCCACTTGCTGCTCCCTGGAGTATCCCTGAACACCTTGCAATGGCCTTTCCCAGGGGATCTGAGTGCCAGGGACAGCAAAGCCACCCTGTGCTCCCACAGACACCCCAGCAACAGCCCAAAGAACAAGGGTCTGTGGGGTGGGGGGTCCCAGCACCCTGCTCCCCACTTGAGGCTGCCCAGCTGCCTCCCCAGCCCGCTTACCTCAATGGCCTTGTAGAAGATGCTGTTCCCGATCTGGACCACCTCCAGGTTCTGCTCCTGCTCATTCCGGGCACATTTGATGTAGGTCATCCAGCTGCGGTGGTCCTCCTGGCTGGCATCGATGAAGTACCGCACCGTGCCATCTTCGTTGAAGACCTGGGAGGAGGAGAGCGTGGTTGGTAGCGATGCTGCCCACAGGGGACTGAGCCCCTCCACCTCCTGCCTCTGGGATAAAGTCCCCGACCAGGGACAAGCTCAGAGCCAGCACAGCCAGCATGGCCACGGGGCTGAGACCCTGCTGGCAGCCGGGAGCCTCTGCCTGCAGCCGGGAGATGCCGGAACCCCTCCTGCTCACAGTGCTGGATCACGCATCCGCAGCGGGGCTGAGGAAGGGCATCCTGCTCTGCTGGGCGGGCACGGCTGGCCCTGCCAGCCCATGCCCACCCGGATAACCCAGCTCCCTGCCTCAATCCCCCTTCTCAGCAGAGCCCCGACAGCAGCTTGGCCCCAAAGGGGCTACTCAGCACCCTGCGGCTGCCTGCGGGAGCCGGGGTGTCCCTGCATGGAGGAGGAAAGTACCTGCCAGACCCAGCCCTTTGGGGAAGATGCTTTGCAGGGTGGCAGGAAAGGCGAGGCAAGTTTCTATTAGGCATAATATTATAATAATAATAATAATTTAAAAGTGCAAGTCTGATATTCAGCAAAACAAAACCGAGAGAGAGAGAGAGAGAGAGAACCCCCCCTTCTACTAGCTGGGCATTAAGGTGTGATGTCCTGGCAGCTCAGATGCCCCCAAACCCCACGGCTTCACTCAGGGTTAACCGCACCGGGGCTGGGACAAAGCGGGGGACAGGGCAGAGCTGGTTTCGCCCACCGTGCGGGGTGCGGGCAGCTGCCAGCTGGGTGTTTCACCACGATGGGGAAGGGCAGAGTGTGATCCCACTGTGTGGGACACGAGCAACTGCGTTTTGGGGCTCCTCTGAGAGCTGGCTGCATCCCGGGGGCTGGGGAAGCCTTGTCCTTCTCCTGCCCTGGAGGAAGCCAGACCTTTGCACGAATGGGGAAACTGAGGCACGGGGAGGGTGCCTGAGGGCACACAAGCCCTGGACAAAGCCCCCGGGCCCCAGCACCCCCGTCCCTGCCTCTCCCCGGGCCAGCCGGGGCTGGGGGCACGGCGGGG
>NW_009260349.1:472747-473644 GCF_000687185.1 Egretta garzetta | reverse complement strand
CCCGGGCTGGAAGGGCCGGGGGCGCGCCGGGGCGCCCGGGCAGCGGGGACCCCTCCCCGGCCCAAACCCCAGGGCTGAGCCTCTCCAACGCCCAACCGAGCTCCTACAAAGCGGTACAAGGTTCCCCCCGGGGCATTGAGGAAGGTACCTGGGAAAAGCGGCCCGGGCTGGGCGAGGGAGCGGGGGGCTGAGAAAGGGGGTTAAATGGTGTCTATTTCGGCCCATCCAGCAATTTGTCATGCTGTTAAAGTGATCTGCATTCATTAAACTCAACTAGAAAGAAATTGCTAATTCTAAATTCATTAGTCCTTTAGGAATGCTGTAGCGGTACATTGTGCCTGAATGGCGCAAGGGCTTGTTTAAAAGGGCCCAGGAATTCCTCTTACAAAATGGGGAGATGAGATGGTTGACATATCGTGAATGGAAATGGAATTAGCCTTCATGGTAAATTAAGAGAGGAACAGAAATCCGAGAGGGGGAAAAGGGAGCCGGGACGCCCCGGCGATGCCGGGGCGAGAGAAAAGATATTGTCCGGGGCGGCTGAATGGGGGGCGGCCCGGCCCCCCCGGCCCCCTCCCCAGCCCGCGGTTTAAGTGGGAACTTTCTCAGGTCAAGCCCAAGTTAACCTGGAATTAGCCTTCATGGTAAATTAAGAGAGGAACAGAAATCCGAGAGGGGGAAAAGGGAGCCGGGACGCCCCGGCGATGCCGGGGCGAGAGAAAAGATATTGTCCGGGGCGGCTGAATGGGGGGCGGCCCGGCCCCCCCGGCCCCCTCCCCAGCCCGCGGTTTAAGTGGGAACTTTCTCAGGTCAAGCCCAAGTTAACCAAATGAATTTAAAGCCCTTCTTCCCCAGTCAACTGCTATTACACGCCTGGGGAGAGCGGGGCGCCGGCAG
>NW_009260349.1:470812-471383 GCF_000687185.1 Egretta garzetta | reverse complement strand
ATTCTGCTCTCCTCTCCCTCAGGGCCCGCAGCTTTGCCGGCTCAGCAAAGGGTTAATCTTTCCTGGATTTAAACCCAGTCCTGCTGTGTCGGAGCTTAGAGCCCTCTCCTTAGCCTTGTTCTTTTGATTTTCATGGGGACGAGGGGCTGTAACGGGCTGGGGGAAGAAGGATGGGCCCCCAAATTCCTCAGGCGCTCAGAGACCCCGGGCAGCCCCGCTGGGGCCGAACCGTGCCCGAAGAAGGAGCCGGGCACAGCCAAACCCCCCTGCCCCGGCCCCCGGTGGGTGCTTTATAGGGGGAGGCTTCTCCCCTTGGCAGGGCTGCCTGGCGAAAAAAGCCGATGTTCCAACCCAGGTGCAATTATTTCTATTAACCCAATCAAGAAGAGGCGCAAATGTCGGGAATCAACCCAAACCTGCGGTTACTGCGGGTGTTTGCCCGGAGAGAGGCAGCGCTGCCCTGGGAAGGGGAGGTTAATAAACTGCCAGGCTTGGCTTTGGGGTTTAATACGCGTAAAAATAAGTTTATTTGGGGATTTTTTTTTTTTTTTTGACTTTGGCTATAGGAGCC
>NW_009260349.1:469924-470721 GCF_000687185.1 Egretta garzetta | reverse complement strand
ATATCGCAGCTATCCCTCCTTTTTAAAAATTAAGAGGAAACAAGTTTAATATTCATGGCTGTTAATAGAGAAGGGCCATTATCGCCGCCCCATTGTTCTGAGCCCCGCACAATGCTGCTTGTATTTTCATGTGTATATTCCCAAAGTTCCTTCTGAGCGTTTAGTGAGCACTTTAATATTCATGGGTGTTAATAGAGAAGCCCTCAGTATATTGGCATATTGTTGGGAGGTGTACATATTGGTCTGACTTTGAATAGCCACAGTCCTCTTTTCTTTTGCTCTGTTTTGCAGGGTTGATGGGCCAGGAGTAAATGGGCATTTTTCCCCCCCGTCTCCCCCTTACAGAGAGAACATCTTTATTCCAGTCCCAGACTTTCTGGTTTCCCATTCAGGACCCTCAGAAATAATGTCAGGCAGAAGAAAAGTGGAGCAAATCAATCTTTCATGGTCTTTTTGAGACCAATTTGACATCCATGGACTCTTCTTTTCTTTCACAGCCTACAAGGGGATGGTCAGGATCTGGACAAGGTTGGGGTCTGATGAGGGGAGACATGGGATCATAATGCAGCAAAGAGAGAAAAGAAAAGCAAAACAAGAAAAGATTGCAGGGATGGGGTGATGGAGGAAAAATGAGGGTGAATGACAGTGCAAGAAAGGAGATTAGAGCCCAGCAGCTGCTTTTTGGGGGGCGGGGGGGAGGGGGGAGCTCTCTCCCCTCTTCCAGCCCTTCGCATGAATAGGATTTGAACAGAGCGGAGATTGATTTATAGTTATTGCAGTTGAACATTTATTGCTCT
>NW_009260349.1:467267-468995 GCF_000687185.1 Egretta garzetta | reverse complement strand
AGGGATCATTGCACCCCTGCGGCTGCCGCAGGAGCCAGGCGCCTCCGAAGTTGCTAAATGTGTCATTTATTAAAGCATTCAGGGGGCTTTTCTTTGGCGTTTGCTTGCAAACTCACAAAGGCCGAGCTGCTGTTTGGGGGTCTTTTCTGATGGAAAAAGGGCTAGGAGACCCCCGGCACAAAAGAAATCCTGGCAGTGCTTTCAATGGCCAGGACTCAATGAGGGGGACCCTGTGCGCAGCGGGCGGGGGTGAGGGGCCGCCCGGTGCTGCCTGAAAGGCAGGCCTGAATGTAATGGGGAGATCTGCGTTTATTTGTTGGGATCACATTTAATTAGCTTAGTACAACCCTTGAAAGACAAAGGGACCTCAATCTGGATCCAATCTGAAGCTCGTTTGGAGAGCGAGGGCTCCTGGAAAAGTCAAAAGAGAGAAAGGAGAAAGAAAGGGGAGGCTGGGAGAGAAAGGGGCTGGGGGCCCAGCCAGGTGACTGGCACGCGTGAAACAAGGGGGCCTTTTGGGCACAAGGCAGGGCTCAAAAGGAAGGGAGGAAAATAGCCTCTTCCTCAGGTTTTACCTACTTAAACCCCCTGAAGGGGCCGGAGCTGAAAAGCCTCAATAGGGGCTAAGGAGGCTGCAAAGCAAACAGCGGCGCTGGAGAGGGGGCTCTGGCCCTGCCGCGGCAGCAGTTGGCAGCACTCGGTTATGGGAATGCGCCCAAATGTTACCTGCGCCCGGGAACGCTCCCGCTGCTGCCGCCGGCCGCCCCGGAGCAGGAGATGCGGGGGGACGAGGCGATGCCTGGGGTGAGCCTGGGCTGGGGATGCAGGAGGGCTGGCTGCTCCCCACCCCAGCACAGGGTACCTCGCTGGTCCCCATGTCCCACCCTAGAATGAGACTCCCCCGTGTCCCATCCCCTCCCGGGGCCCACGCAACACCCCTGCCCCATTGCTTCGGGAGCTTCATCACTTGGGGGACAGAGGAGGTCTCCCTGGGTGCACCCCTTGTTCAGAGGCAGCCCCCAGTGTCCCCTCTCCCTGTGCCAACAGGGGACACGCACGGGTGGGTGGCACAGAGGATGCGCTGCCACCTCCCCAGGGGCAGAAAGGAGGAGAGTGCCCATCCCCAAAGTGCCACATCCACAGGACAGAGCTGCACGGACCCTCGTCCCCCTCCAAACCGCTCGCTGCCTGTCTGCCCCTGCTCTCCTCCAACAGTGGGGTCAGGAGCAGTGGGGAGGGTTCAGGGTGCCCCGGAGCGGTGCCAGCCCCTCAGTGGGTGCCCAGCAGCTCTGGGCAGGGGGCGTTGGGGTGGGTAACCCGTAACCCTCCCGGTGAGTGCTCCGGCACAGAGCACTGCAGCCCCTCCGAACCAGGCGAGCTGATTACACTGCTCGGAAAAGGAGCTTTAGGGCATTATTTGCCTCCATTTCACTCTGCGGGAGGCCGCGGAGCCGAGCAGAGATGCTGAGTGCTCTCCCCTTCCGCTCTCGCTCGCTTTCTTGCCTTTTTTATTCCCTTTCTGTTTTTTTTTAAGTAGTATTTCCAGGATTATTTTGGCAAGGGGGTCACCCTGCACAAAAGCAAACATGAGGAAAAACCACCATCCATGTCCAATTGCTTCGCGGGGCTCAGGCAGCCTCAAAATGAAACACGATTGTGGCAAATCACGGCAGTAACTCCTGAGCCGCCTCTGCAGCACCGCGGCTTGGCGAGGCGGGGCGGGGGGCA
>NW_009260349.1:458802-466572 GCF_000687185.1 Egretta garzetta | reverse complement strand
AGGGGACACGGACGGGTGGGTGGCACAGAGGATGCGCTGCCACCTCCCCAGGGGCAGAAAGGAGGAGAGTGCCCATCCCCAAAGTGCCACATCCACAGGACAGAGCTGCACGGACCCTCGTCCCCCTCCAAACCGCTCGCTGCCTGTCTGCCCCTGCTCTCCTCCAACAGTGGGGTCAGGAGCAGTGGGGAGGGTTCAGGGTGCCCCGGAGCGGTGCCAGCCCCTCAGTGGGTGCCCAGCAGCTCTGGGCAGGGGGCGTTGGTGTGGTGAAGCCGTAACCCTCCCGGTGAGTGCTCCGGCACAGAGCACTGCAGCCCCTCCGAACCAGGCGAGCTGATTACACTGCTCGGAAAAGGAGCTTTAGGGCATTATTTGCCTCCATTTCACTCTGCGGGAGGCCGCGGAGCCGAGCAGAGATGCTGAGTGCTCTCCCCTTCCGCTCTCGCTCGCTTTCTTGCCTTTTTTATTCCCTTTCTGTTTTTTTTTAAGTAGTATTTCCAGGATTATTTTGGCAAGGGGGTCACCCTGCACAAAAGCAAACATGAGGAAAAACCACCATCCATGTCCAATTGCTTCGCGGGGCTCAGGCAGCCTCAAAATGAAACACGATTGTGGCAAATCACGGCAGTAACTCCTGAGCCGCCTCTGCAGCACCGCAGCTTGGTGAGCGGGGCCGGTGGCACGGGGCGGCTGGCTGCCAGCACCGCCAGGTCCTCACTGAGCTGCTGGGAAACAAAGTGTAAAACAGCCTCGTGATGGCTTTTCTGCCCATGACCAAACATCTTGGCTGGGGGTGAATGAGGCACCGGGGGCTTCAACATCCTCAAAGGGGCCGGGGGCTCCCTGGGGGTCCTGGCAAGGCCAGGGCCAGGCTGTGGGGTGAGGCACAGCCTCCGCTTGCTTGCCCTCATCTCTGTGGTCTCTGCAGCCAGCGTGGGTGCTAAAGGTGCTCCCCACCATTAAAGGCTCCTCCCCAACAGTGCAGAGCAGGAGGGAGCGAGGGGGGAATTGGGACTAAAGAAGCAGGAAAATCTTTGCACCTTTTCCTCCCCTCTGGCAGTGACCTGGGGATGGGACAGTCACATCCCACCACCATCTCTCCCACATCCCACCACCATCTCTCCTGCAGCAGCAGCTCCAGCTGCGGGACTGGGACCCACGCTGGTGACTGCACCGACACCAGCCCGGAGAGAGCCAGTGCCCGTGGCAGGGCAGGGCGAGCCGTCCAAGGGAGAGGGTGTGTGTGAGCCCCATCACTCTCCCCTGCCCCTCTCCCTGCTCCCTGCTAGGCTGGGCCAGGGCCACGCTGGCCGTGCCGCTCCAGCGGTTGCTGTACCCACGGGCTGGCTGCAATGGGGGAATTGGAGGAGCCGGTGTCAGGAGATGGCAGCTAAGGCCGGGCAGGACCAGGGTCCAAGGTGTCCAGCCCAGCCTCCCTGGATGGCGACCAGCAGCATCCCCGGGGCCAGGGGACGAGGGGAGGGACGAGCCCAGGCACGCTGGAGGCAGCGAGGCCGTGCCCAGCCGAGGCGGAGGTCAGGGATGGGTGCCAGGTGAGCCCTGCTGTGGGGCGGAGGAGGCAGGTGGGAGAGCCGAGCCCTCCTGCAGCTCCTGCCCTTTGCCAGCCCTGTTCTCTCCAAAACAAACAGGGCGGCAGCCCCTGCCTCCCCATGTAATGACTCCACATCAGCGAAGTTTAATATTCCCCGGTGAATGGCCCAAACAAGGAGCCCTGCCGGTCGGTGCGGCTCGCCGGGGCTTGGCCGCCGGTGAGTGACGGCTCGCACAAAGGGAAGGGCCCGTCTAATCCCCCGGGACCGCGGCACCTGCACCCCGGCCCGGCCGGGATTAAAGGGGAGCGGGCCGGCCTCTGCGAAGATCAGAGGCTTCTTTATAGTGGCCCTGAAATAGGATTTCCTCAAGTGATGAGGGGCAGGGTGGGAAGATAATCTGGGGGGGCTGTTGGTACCTGCCCCATGTCAACCCCAGAGATGCTCTTTTGGGTCGCCTGCCTCAAACCAGGTGTCCCAGACCTGGAGAGAGGCAGCAGAGGGGAACCAGGCACCCCAATCCCCTCATCCCAGGGATGGCTGGGTCCCCCGACATCCCCCTCCCTCTCCAGCCCCTGCCAAGACAAGGATGGGGGCTCGGTGCCCACCCACTCGCTGCCCCCGGCTCCAGGGGCTCCTGTCTCCTCTCACCAATGGACCAGGGAGCTGTGGCTGTTCCAACTCATCCTCACCCCGCCTAATTCCAGCGTCCCTCCTGTAAGCAGTTTCCTGGTGCCCGGTTTCTGCTGATTTCCAGCATAAAAAGTGGGAAATTCCTTTTGTGTCTTTTCCAGCCCTAAGAGGGCAGAGAAATGCCCGGTCTGCAGCATCCACCCTGCACTGCTGCTACTCACAGCTAATCCAGGGGAAAAACTTCCAAACCAGCCAAATGCAGGCTCAGCAGCTCCCTACATGGACTGAAACACCCGTGTGCTGCTGGGCAGGGTACACTGACACCTTTGCACAGGAACAACCACCAATTCCTCGCCCCGCACCAGAACCCTACAAGCACCAACAGCCCCAAAAGTCCCCCCGAGAGCGAGATGAACCAAGCGGGTTTGCGGGGGATGCAGCAGCACACGAACATCCACACTGTGTCAAGAAGCCTCGAGTTAAATACCACGAGCTCTCCCTCCGACCACGCTGCCCATTACCCACCCAGCTTACTGTAAATATACTGTTGCTCTAATGCAATTAAATATTTAATACTCAGGGAAGGGGGAAAAAAAAAAAAAAAGTCCCATGCCTGGTTGTCTCTTTCAATAATCATTTTGGTTTAACTCGCAATGTCCGTAATGTAGTTTGTTCTCAAATCATGCAAAATTAAAGAAAGTATTTTAGACTATTGCAAAGTCTCCCCTCTGCTCCGAAAATAGCCGTTGCCTGTTCAGGCACACCGAATATAGAGCACAGGAGAGCATCGGGGTCATCATGAACCCAGCAAGATGCTTTAGTGCTGGGCTTTTTCAGACTGCTGCTCAGAAATGGCTTGCAGAAGGACCGCAATAAACTTCTACTTCGAAATGAAGTCTCCATGCCCGAAGAGTGGGGCAGGAGCTGCACAGCTCGCGCAGTCCCACGGGACACGGGGCCGAGACGCCCACACCCTCCCGTGGAAGACGGGCTGCTGAATACAGCTGCGATGGATTCACGCTGGGAGGGAGCGAAGCCATCGTGTGCCTCTGCCGAGGCCTCGGGAAAGGGATCGCGCTCGAAGGAAGGAATGTTATTTGTAAAGATAGGAAAGAACAGGAGCCAACAAGCCGGGACTGGGGACCTCTTGCTGGGGCACTCACCTGGGATGTCCTTTAACTCCGGTTCCTCCGTCCCCAAACGCTGCGCTCCAGAGGCAGAGCATTCCCCAAACAGAAGGGTCTCCTCGCTGTCCCCTGGGATTAACACCGGGGCATGGCCCTGTGCTGGGTGCTGCTCCCCCATGAGGAGGAAGAGGCTGCACCGTCCCCACTGCCGGTCATGGACCCCAAAGCCCCAAATGTGGCCCACGTGCTGGTTCCTACGCGGCACCTTGGGGACCTGCCCTGCTCCTTGCAGCGTCCAGTTTCTGCCCGAGGGGCAGACAACTGCCCCCTGCCATAAAAACTAACACAGTCAGTGCTTAATCCACTTCATTTGGGGATTAAATTTGCCGAGAGCTGAGCAGGAGACTCTGTTCCTCTCTTGGAGGCCACAGGCTTGGCTTGAAGGCACCACAGCAGCTTCTGGGCTGCACAACACAGTGGAGCCAGGAGCCACGAGGAGCTGCCTATGGCCACCAGAGTGAAATGTGAGGTGCCCTGGCCAGCCCTGACCATCGCACCCATCCCCGGGACCCCCGGACGGCAGCAGGGCCAGAGCGGGGTTTGGAGGAACCCAGAGCTCCCCAGCCCCTCGTGAGGTGCCAAGGAGTCTCCTTGCCTCCTGCCCTGCCCCTCTCCAGCCGCTGGTGGAGTCACGAGAGAAAAAAGTTTAATGACTGCGGCCCCTCCGCCCCGAGCAGGCAGCAATAATGGAAAACAAATTGCTGAACTTGGGAACGTTTCAAGCACTTTAGCCTTCCAGGACACCAGACTGCTGATGAAAACCCAGCTTTGCAGGCACCATCTTAATGACAGGCCAAATTTCAAAGGCTTGCAAACTATTTCTTTTGCTGCCCCACCCCCTCAATAAAAGGTTGCATCAGAAAGAGATATTTCCATAATTTATAGTATGGGTATTTCACTGGGGAGGCTCACTAATCTGTACTTACAGATACATTTAAGAAAATGCATCCTCCCACAATCCTGCGCCATTTACGACTATTGGCACAATCTGTAATACTCAGTCTTCAATTAAGGGACACCTTAGGGTTCATTATCACACAATTGCTCCCTGTGAACCATGCCAAATGCTGTTTTGGCACAGAGCTTGGAAGATGAATTAGAAGGAAGTCTTCTCGGTAATGCCCGCTCCCAATTCCCATCAGCAGCCTTTATGCCCTCCTCTAGCCATTTTTTCCCCCCTCTCCCCTCTTTCCAAGTGGCTTTTACTATCCCATCTTTCACTGTCTCTCTTGATTCTCTGGAGGTATATTTAGAGATGCTACATCTCCTTTTCTTCCGGCTCTCAACATGCCTCCCGCCCTCTGCGTTGCAGATGGGATCTTCTTCCCTCCCTCCCTCCCTTCCCCCGTCTGTAGCTCCCCTACAGCCGGCTGGGGCACGGGGCCAGAGCGATTTTAGGGTGGAGGAGCACAAAACTCACATTTTACAAGAAAGGCATCTCCGAAGGGGGTAGCGGTAGCACCTTGGCCTGGATACAGCTAAAAGTTACTGCTCCATAACATCTCTAACGGGTGCGAACGGCCAGAGGCGTGGGCCCACATCCCTCTTCCACCCCATTTGCAGGGATCGGGGCGGAGGGTGAGTCCTGGACAGATTCAGCCGCAAAGACAACGTTGTGGAAGAGCAACGAGCTCAGGGTATTAAAACCAGGGGCTGCCGCCTCCTCAACAAGCAATGAAAGGTTCACGTGGCTGCAGCCCTGCGCCCCTCCGGCTCACGGAAAACCTCCCTGCTTTCAAAGAGCTCCTTCTGGCCCAGAGAGCTGCAGCTGCAGCACCTCACTGTGGGAATCCTCAGCGCCACGGTGCCAAGAGAGGCTTCGACGCGACGTTAGTCGAGTTTCCCTAGAATTAAGGCTCGAGCGGAGCTCACCGATCGTCCCAAACTACTCGGAAGGCGAGAGGACGCGGGGGCCGGCGCAGGGACCTCGGCGAGCGGAGCAGGAGCAAACTGAGTAAAGGAGACTGCAAATACTTCGCCCACAAGACACCTTGTGGAAATTTTATTATATAGAGTGTAAAATGCAACTGTCAGTCAAATAAAAAGAACACTTTTTCTCTGTTTCAATGCAGCCCTCTCGCTTTGAGCCTGTGTTTTATATTCTGCAGCCTTGAGTAATATACTCTTCCACAAGGTTTAGTGCTATTATTTCAGGAATCTCGCTGAACTAAAAATATTGATTGCTCCGTCAAATGGAGGTCTGCAGGAGTATTTTGTGTTTAGAATTTTCACATTATTGTTCTTTCAGTCTTTCAAAATGCAATCCACAGTTCCCTTCCTCGCCTTCTTAGAATCTCAAGTTGTAAGCAGTTACTAGTGGGACTGCATTTAATTTCTGGTTTTAGGGCTTTTATCTGTATCGTGATTGCTAAGTTACCAGGCCACCTCAAATACAGCAATGTCCACATAGAGGAATTAAGTAGGTAGGGAGCCTTACAAGCAATTTAAAAAAATTTTAAGATCCAACCACACAAAGTAATGGATCTTGCTATGGACAGAGAACCCTGTTCATCCATTTGTTTATTAAATTCAGGAGTACCAACTAGTTCTGTAATGAATTACTTAATCTTTGACCTATTGTCCACAGCCATGTTCCAGAACAAAGAATTTATAGCAAGCTGAGCTCCCTGTCAGTCAAATAAAAAGAACACTTTTTTTTTTTTTTTAAAACACCATGCTCAACATTATCCAATTGCGTTTCTTTATAGTTAGACATTTCAAGCATAAGGAAAAATAAGGAAAGAACCCAAGAACAGTAACTTCAGTACATTTCAAAACGGAATGTCCCGCAGGGCAATTAAAAATGCAAGAAAAAATAGCTTCAATTCCGTTTTTCCTTTAAAAATACACTGTTATCTGTACAAGAAACACTACAGTAAACATTGGAAATCATATTATCCCTTTTATTAAATCAAAATTATTTAGCGCATACCGTGGTTAATACTAGATTCATTTATTTCTCTAGGTAATTTGACAAATATTAGATAAGAAAATATTTAAAAGAAATGAAAAAGCAAAAAACACCTTGGAATTAAAAAATAGTTACTACCTTTTATATGGTTTTATGTTCCACAGTGTTTGTTAAAGGTACTAATAGCAGATTCATTTTAATATTAAAAATAACAGTATTTATATTTCTGAGAGCATAGAGGAAAGTTTTTTTTCTTTCTTTTTTTTTGTTTTGGTTTTTTTTTTTTTAAACAAGCTTGGAGGTCTTAGATACATAAATGCAACTAGCAATGGAGACATGAAAAAATGTATTGCTAAAAAAATTAACACATTTTTATATTACCCCTTTAGACTCTAGAAATTATACAAACCCTACAAAATGCCCCCCCGCCCGTAACTTGCCTGACAGCAAAACAGCAACTGCCTCAATACAGAATTCACATAATTAATTACAATACATATCATAGTTCAGTTTTTAAAAAATGCAATAAAATCAAAGACAGCCAAGATACAAGAAATTAGAAGTAAAACATTTAATGAATTTACATATTTAAGAATATTTAAATACTGTTTAAATTTTTTTTTTTTTTTCTTTTTAGGATTTGTTACATACCACCTAAGACTTCCAAGCCACTCTTTCTGTTGCAACAGAAAAGATCGAAAATTAAAAGGAAAAAAACACACAAAAAACCCACATGTTGAAATGTCACAGCTCTGGGGTGCGTTTTGGTGCCTGCAAATTCCCTGGCTTCTCTCCAAAAAGAAACCCAGAGGTTTTGTTTTGTTTTTTTTTTTTTTTTTTTTATAAATTTGGAAACAAAATTACCAGCACGTCCATGAGTTTAGTACATTACTAATTGTTCCTGATTCTTAGAAAAGTTCAGTATAGATTATCCTACAACTAGTGTTTCACAAACAAACAGAAAAGTCTTCATCAAAATGTTGCAAATCTAGAAACCTCTGTTACAAAAAGGTTTTCTTCCACAATGATTCCAAGAAAAAAAAAAAAAAAAAAATTAGCCACGAGGACCTTGTTCTACTGCTCCTAGAGAGGGGAGAAAAGGAAAAGTTACTCGGCGGCAGCAAACGCCGAACGCTGTTGAGCCCTCCTCCCCCGACACAGGCAGGGCTCTCGCTCCCCGCGCCAGCCGAGCGGGGTATCTACCTCAAGCCACGCTTCCAACCGCTACCGAAGAGATCTCTGCCCTAACGCCTGCTATCCCTGAGCTCGCCTTCCAGGAGTTCGTGCCTCTTATCGAACAAGATTTCTCTTCTCCAGAGGGCCAGACTTTGAGAGAGGAATGACGAGAACTCCCTTTTATCACCGCTTCTAGGTCACACTTGGCCAGTGCCCGCGGCAAGCGCCGATTCCTGCACCCGGCTCGCCCCGCTCGACCTCGGCGGTGCCGGAGAGCAGCAGCGGGGAGGCTGCAGCCGCCTGGGGACGGTGC
>NW_009260349.1:458120-458775 GCF_000687185.1 Egretta garzetta | reverse complement strand
TTCTGCTCCGAGGAGCCGGAGTTAAAACATGATTCAGCGGGGAGAAGCGATCCCACTAAGGGGTATGTGTGCTCTGCACACACTTCCTGCCAAATACGAAGACGTTCGCCCTGCAAACCCAGCGCTTAGGAACGTCCTGTGGGTACGATCAGGGTAAGTCCCACACAACCCTCCGGTGGTTTGAGCGACAGGCGAGGTGAGGTTTCACTCAGCAGCTGGTTAATCCAAATGATTTTTCAACATTCCTCCCTTCCCTTTCAGGACAGGGTGCTCCCTCCCCGGGCAAGTGCACAGCTCCTGTCCTAGCACAAAACTTGCAAGAGAAAAGGCAAAGTCTGCGCACACGGTCCCGGAGCGCACAATGTGCCAGCGTTGTGCTACCTCGCCAGCCTGGCTCCATCCTGCTGTTCGCTTTAAGTCCCCAAAAGCCATAAAAAACCAACCTAGAGGTTATGAGGAAAGGCCCTCAGGAGAAACAAGTAACCTCCCAGTCCTCTCCCAAAAAACCTCTCACCCTCTACAGGGAAATAAGACTCTGATGTCGAGACAACACGACAGGGAGGAGTGAGCAAATCCTCACTTCCGTGATCACTCCCTTAGCCACAAAATCTCTCTCTGCTTCACCGCGTGAACCCAAAGCAGAGTCCCCACACCA
>NW_009260349.1:420041-458077 GCF_000687185.1 Egretta garzetta | reverse complement strand
GGTTCAGGGAACATGAATACAAACCTGGCTGTGGGCCTGAGCCTGCCCTAGTGTCTGCCCATAGTAGGCAGCCTGCTGTCTGTAATACTCTGCCCAAGCCATCGTGTAGTCCGGCTGGGAACTTGCCTGAGAAGCAGCGCTGGCAGCATGACCTGGAGGAAAAGAAGGGAAAAGGGAGAGATGAGCAATTCCGTAAGACCAAGCCCAGGCTTAGGATCTCCTTTTGTAAAGCTTAAAGAAGAGCCAGCCCCCTTCCAACAGCTGCAGACACCTGAAAGAGCGACACCGGCTATCTGCTGTTCGGATATGACAGGACAGGCTTTGAGCTGGCTTGCTAGTGACAAGCCAGCAGCAGCCAGAAAGCGTTAAGGGAACGTTCCCATGGCTGCAGGGACAGGGTCTGATGGCCCACACCCTTCATCCTTGGCCCGAAGGCTCCAGCAGCATGGTGCCAAATGCAAATCCAGAAGTCGGCATCACGCGCTTCTTATCAGAGTGGAGAAAGCCAGGCCCATGTTTTTCAAAGTGCGCAGAGCAATTCTACCCTCTCAGCAACCCAGCTTCAGCTTTCTGGTTCTTGTTAGCATCAGTTCTTGCTGTGCACTATGTTTCCCCCAGGCAGGCCAACTGCCGGTGTGGACACAAGATCTACTGTGGACTGTGGTTCAATGGGAGCACCTCTCCCGAGGCGAGACAGCAGACAGCAGGACAGAGCTTTCAGTGGGAGAACTACATGCACCATCACCAACAGGAGAGGACCAAAGGGGTCTTGTAGAGGACTGGAAGCTAATGATGGCAGGGGATGGAGACGCAAGTCATCAGATTAGAGTTAACTCTGTTTACAACAAGAGTTGATTCATCTCCAGTAACCCTGTTTCACTCACTCTGTTTTTTGAAATACTCCTCCCATGCTTTGCTGTAATCAGGATGGCTGTTCTGCTGCTGGCTCTGTTGGCCTGTGCAAAGATGACAACAAGGGGCACGTCAATATGGAACAGGTGACAGTTTCCAGCCAGTGACATCTACCTTTCCGCTAGACAAGCCCTGGATCTACCTCAGTTGCCCAGACTTCACACTTCAGCTTCCACCTTTCTACAGCGTTGGGCATCTTCAGTTCAGGGAAAGCTGAGGAAAAGCTCAAGTCCCTGATTTCATTTCACCTGTGCCTGGTTAGAGGGCATTAAGGTAAGTCTCCCCCCGCTGGGGACCTGCTCAAGACAAAGCACGTTTGCTGGGAGCTGCTCGGTTTGTGTATCACCCACCCGAGGCTGTCAGTCCACTCCCCATCGGGCACAGGGATGGAGGGTTCAAACCCCTGACGGAACTGAGACCTGTCACCTTGACCTCCAGCCGTGGAGCTGCCAAGGAAACAGCCATGTTTGGAGTCATCTCACTTGGTTTCCAGGGGTCTGCTCCCTTCACCCCTACTCTCACCAGCAGAGCACGTCTGAAGGAGCCCCAGCGGGCAAAGCCTGTACAACGTGCCCACACGGGAGCCTCCGGCACACACAGCTCCGGGGTAGCCGAACTGCTACCGGTTGCAGAGTCCTCAGGACCGAAGTAAGCCGTTGAGCCCTGCACAAAGCACAGCCAGCTCCACTTGCCTTCAGCACCACCCCACCCACGCCATCCAGAGAGGCATCCACGACACCCTCCCAACCCAACTGGAACCATCTCCAGAATCCTGCACTGCGGTGCCAACGCTTGCACTGAGAGACACTTTGCAGACCCCAGAACTGTGGCCTAGCACAGACTCCCCCTCTTTGAAGCACTACGACACCTTCAATCCAGCAGGTTTAAGTGCTGTTGCAGGGGAGAGTCCAGCCAGCTGGGTGCAGAGGTGGGATGCCCGAGCTTCCCTTAGCCACAGTTAGAGCAAAGACCCCCCCCAGCCGGACACGCAGCAAACACCACCACCACCAAAAAGCCCTGAATGGAGAACACAACAATTAGAAAGCTGCAGAGAGAGGCAGGCGCAGCGAGAGCATGAGTGCTGAGCACGAGCCACTACACGCAGGGACGGGAGACACGCGTGGAGGAGAGCTCTCCCCAGCCCCTCCAGCCGCCCGCGCTCCGTGTACAGCCCTGCCCCGCGACGCCGGCCGAAGGGGGGCTTTGAAGTGGAGGGAAGGGGGAAAATAATACACTGCAAGTGTGAAGTGGGTGGAGGGAACAGGGCAGCAGTGTCCTGTCCAGGGGCATAAAAGCGGGTTAAAAGACTTGACCAACGCTACAAGTCAGGACCTTTTCTGGCAGAGGTCAAGGCTGCCTCAACTGTCCACCTGCTAATGCCAACAAAGGACCTCCTTCAATGCCTTTTCTTCTAGGAGAATTACAGTCTGCAGCAGGCTGAAAGGACACGCAGCTAAATGCATTTCACAGCAAAATGTTTCCCCAGCCAGTCAATTTATTTAAGATGGGGGAAGTAATTAAAATCTAAATACATGTGTAGGGGGTGGGGGTCTGCCCCTCCTCCCACAACGAGGGCACTCTCAAGCCTGTCCCTAGGAAGCCTGCTCCGAGAACGACTCAGCCGGTTCTTTGACAGGGCTAGCAGAGCTGCGAACAAACAGGCTGCAGCACTCGGAGAAGGGACCCTTCACAAGACTGTTTTCAAATAAAAACTTAAAGTGCAAAAGCAGGTATTTACCTAGTTTCTTATAATAATCCTCCCATGCCTTGGTGAACTCCACCTGGCCTGACTGGGTACCCTTGTGATCTGCAGCAGAAGCAAGCGGTGAAGGCTGCTTAAAGCACAGCATTATCTTGTCTGTCCTCTCTCCTTACCAAGACTGCCTCCAGTATGCCTGGCTACAAACAGGAACATGGAGCATCCTAAGTAGACATGGAACTAGAGAGCCAACATTTTCCATCAGGTTCAACAGCAGAAATAAACTGTCTGCCCCCCAACCATGGCCTTGTGGTACTAAACCCATACAGGGGAAGGATAATGGCAAGGAATGATGCTTCACTGGTCTGGGGAGCCATTGGAAACCTGATGAACTCATTGCAAAGCAGTCATCATTGGGCTATAAGCTGTACTATCAGTAATCAGGGGATTCAAAGGGTCTGTGCTTCTTATACCAGGCTCCAAAGCCACGAGATGTGAGCTTGAGACATGACTATGTGTTGCAGGAAGGGAGATATTTTTCCCCCAGTAGCTGGTGGGTGGAATAAGAGGATGTTTCAGGGAGGTGAGAAAGATGGTAAGTTACTAAAGTGAGTTTTCTAAAGGCATTTTGCAAGGCAAATAGCAATGCACGTTTCATAAGCATTTATTCAAAGGCTTTAAGGGAAGATAAAAATGACATTTTTTGGTAGAGCTTTCCCTGCTGCACTGGCTTCTCTGCTTCCCAAAGCTCAGGGAAGTCCAGTGCTCTTGGAGGTGCACAGGAAAGGACTGGAATAACAATTTTTCCTGTAAAACAAGCTAATGGGAGAATACTCTTCAGTACCATACTATTCCACTCCTGTACAAAAAAGGGAGTCCTTTCAAGCCCACCATTGCATTTTGCTGTCCTGAAAATAGAGCAACTATTGACCTTCTGCAATTCCCTAGAGCTCAGAAAGAAAAGTCATGATTTTTAGACTGTAATTGTTAAAGAGCAGGACTCTTCCAGGGGCATTTCTTTAGAGTTTAACACACACTTCCCACGCAGGGTTCCTATGTCCTGCTGCAGCACACATTTTAGAAGTGCATTAAGTTAATGATGCAGCATTGAGGATTTCCAGATTTCGTAAATGCACAATTTCATAAACATTAAAACGTGGTTGGTATTACAGGGAATCACAAGTGCAATTGCAGGTATTGCTCCTCCAACATTTCATCTATCTCAGACACCTCAAAGAGACGGAATTTATCCCAAAATTAATTATCTGCTTCATTGCTAAATCAGCCTTAGCACCGAAAAGCACCTGTCATTAAACTCCTTTAAAATTACACTACCCCCCTGCCTTTTTGGTCCTTAGCTTTAGTTTTCACAAACCAGGCCATTAAAAAACTTGTATTTCCTGAAAAATTGTTCTTGAAAAGTGTCTGTTGGACGTTACTGCCCATCACGTAGGCTTTGAGGCGACCAAGCAGACTGTGAATCTGCTCTGTTTAGGGCAAACCATTACTCTGGCTGTTGAAGACATGGGATGATGCAGTTACCCACATCACTGCTAGCATTTACTAATTTGCTACCTCGATTATTCTGAAATGGAGCACTTGCCATTCCAACCTCCTGAATTTAGACTAAACAGGGTTTTATGAAGAAATGCCGCTTCAAACCTTGAAAAATAACAGCCAGCCTGACCTAGTGCTGGTGGCTTGAAATGGAAAACCTGGCAGCAGGGGTGATCTGTGTTCAGTTTTTGAACTCATGAGTAAGGACATGTGTGCACTGGGGCGTATTTATTTATTTATTTGAAAGCTGGTTACCCCACTGGCCTCATTCTGAGCATCTAGCACTGTGGAGGCTGAGCAGTTCTCATCAACTCCCAAAAGGAGACAAGGGGACACTACTACAGCCATTGTGGGTGAATCAGGATAGAAGCCCTGCCTATCCTTTCTTCCATTTTCTGCATCTCCTTTCCCAGTCTTTCCATCAGACTGGGAGTTGAACAGTGAGAAGAGCTCATAAGGAACATTTAAAAAAGAAAATAAGCGAGAACTGATAAGGTCAAGAACAAAGAGATGGGAGAGCTCACCACCAGACACAGTGTGGCTGTTAAGGGGAAGTGGGGTTGGCAAGTGCTTGCCTGGAGAATCCTAGCAGAAGAGAACCTAAAGCCGAAACATTTTTGTTAGGAACCAACAGCAAAGACCCAGTTTCCACACAGAGAGCGCAGAAACAAGCAGTAAGCAGTTAGCAAAAAGCATTGCAGTTTTCAATGGACTTCAGCTTATTCTGAGCTCAAACACCACAGCATGCCTCCACACACCTCTGCTGCTCAGGAAATGATCTTGCTGTTTTCACACAAGCGGTCTCATGGGTGAACCTGTGTTTTGCAGGCATGAAGCAGCAATTGAAGAGGAACACCAACCCCTTCTCCAACCCAGGTCCTAGACACTTACTTGGGACTTGCTGTCCAGGCTGCTGCCACGTCTGGTAGGTACTGCCCCAACCCTGCGTCATGAACGCCTGAGGACCACTGCAGAGGACAAAAAGGCATGCTGAAGTAGACAATAAAATACCTAACAGGCCGTATACATGAAGTTGCCCACATAAGCGAAATTGTTACTTATGGTCAGCAATTGCTGAGCAAACAGGTGAACATGGGAACAAAAGGAAACGCTGCGTAGGTGGGACTGCTTGATACTGGTCTCAATATTGGTCTGTTCATGAAGCCAGGAGGAAGACACATCCTACTGAACAGCACTCCTTGTGCTGTATGCAGTTCAGGCTTCTTTCCATGCTCTCATTGCACTAGAGGCAGGAATTCTGGAGATGCCAATCCCTACTTTGTTTATAATTTAATAGCTGAAATCCTTCCTGTAGTCAAGCTTAAAAGGATTAATCTCACTTTCTTCTTGCTTCTGAATGCTCACCCTTTAAAAGGTTCCACTTATACACCACCCCTTCAGGGCCCCCCACCCTTCTCCCAGTGCTTTTACAGCTCCCAGCCATTGCCCACAGCCCATCCATGAAGAGATGGAGAAGCTTACTTTTGATGAGGTGTAGCAGGTGCTTGGCTGAACGGACTTTGACCAAATCCTCCAGGTCCACCCATGCTGGTACCCTGTCACAGAATCCACAAATATTTAATGCCAGCTCTAAGCACAGAGTGGAGGCAGCTAGTACGAGCAGTAGGAAAAGGAGGAAGACAGCCTGGGACACGTTCCACTAAACCCCAGCACCTGAAAGAAGTGACTGATTCTCCAAGGATGAAGTTCTCGGGACTGTCAGCACACTCCAGGAGCCCAGCTTCAAAAGCAACTCTGGCCAGCCCACAAAAGGGCTAATGGGACTATGGCACAGTTGGAAGTTTTCCTTTGAATAGCTTGGATCCTGAGGTCGGTATCAAGCCTTCTCCTTTCAGGCAATCCAGCATAAAGGTTGCTTTTCAGCTTTACCATGCCCCAGTTCAGTATTTTCCGTACTTTCTTTTACCCAAGTCTCCCCCTTCAGTAGTACTTCAGCCTGACATTATTAAGCTTCAATACCACAGCACTGCATTAAGCGGAAGATAAGTCATCCTGGATTTACTGGAGCAAGGAGCTGAGTGTTACTTTCAGGATGATGACGCCAGGATTGTGCCATTCTCACGCAGTGACACTATTGTCTTCCCTTCAAAAAATCTCCTTTGACAGCCTTCTCATACCTTATTATTGCTGTTCTTCCCTCTCATACAGCTGCACACTACCCTTGATTACATCAGCAAAGTCAGATCCTTCTGGGACCACAGGAAAAATTAGTCCAAGGGATGCTGGAGGGCCAAAGTTCAAGACAGCTGTTAACAGGCAAATGGTTTTGAAGCTGAATAACGTAAGCGTGTGTATTCTGTGCCATCCTGTAAGTCCAGGCCTACATGTACCTAAGAGTGAAAACACCAAATCTGAAAGAGACAGACCAAGATCAACAGAGATGGAACTTACACCAACTTTCTCATCTATGAGATGTCTAGCGAGTTCAATTTGCTGGGGAACTCCTCTGATTGTGAATATTCGTACACCAGGGTCTGTGTTCGGAGGTGGGTTTCTCTGGAGCTCCACATGAGCTCCTGACTGCTGATTTATGCTCTTGATGTTCTCACCACCTGAAGAAAAGAAAACCAAGACATAAGGAGAGACATTCAGCATCCCTTTCCGTAAAAGCATATCAAAGTCAGGTTCTGGTAGCACAATATGTTTCAGTTACCTTCTATGTGCCTCAAGGGAGGTGGGCTGAGGATAGCAACAGCGTAAGAAACCACAGTACCTGAGCTAACATTGCTCCTTTAAACTGCCTCAGAAGCATGACGTGAAACTGTAAGCCTACTGCATGGTGTTTGGGGTCACGGAAGGTGCTGCTTAAGGAATACATGCAGTCCCCCTTGTGTGCACATTGTTGGCTCCCAAGAAAACGCAGCGTGGCTGAGACACACTTTGACAAACCAGAAGCAAAAACTGTACTGACTGAATTCAGGTGGTTTTGCAGAGCTGTTCACAATCCTCAAGAAAAGAAAGTCACCTGCAACTGAAACATGCTTTTTCTTTCATCCGCAAGGCTTTCCCCCCCGCCCATCACTAGACATTTAATTCCACTAAGGCAAAAAGCCATCAGCCACACACCTTGTAGCTTAAAAACAAAGCTTAAGCTTTCTCAGAATCACATGTGGCTCAATAGTTTATTCCCTTAATGAAACCTCCACTTACCACGCTTCCTATTCACACTGCAGCGTGCACACCCCTCCACACAACCACAGTAGCGCAGGATTCCAGGCTGTCTTCCGCTATTTTGGAGTTAGTTGTGCATGCAGTGAACATATCTGGCTAGTTTGGCATCTGGATACACTAGAGCACAGGAGTGCTTAGAGGAAGACACGGCGGGCCCAGCCAAAGCAGATCTGATTTCCTGAAGACCTGCTAGGTCCCGGTCTCTTAATGAAATTTGCTTAACAAAAGCCTCAGCCAATGTTACAATGGTTCAATTCTTCTTTTGCAAGCTCAGACAACTTACAGACCAGCTCCACTCAACTGGAGAAATTAAAGGGTATGGGGAAGGAAGGGGTTTAACAACTTCTAAATCAAAACACCAAAAATCACCAGCCAGAAGGACATAGAGCAAGCAGGAAAGAGAGCAAAGCAAACTAACCGGAGATTTTTGTTTGGTTTTAATTAGAAAGAGCCTCCAAAAACAATCTCCTCAATTTTCCTTGTATTTCCATCTCTATACATCCAGCACAACTTCAAAACAAACTGTGGATGTTGCAGACACTTGTTCATTTCATTGTAATGGACTTGTGACCTTTTTAACATTCTAAAGCCTTCTTGGGGAAGGGAGGAGGAAAAGTTGCCAAAGGGCAATTAACTCTTTCTAAATGAATTTTTGAAGATGCATTTAACAAAAGATAATCGTGTCACATCCCTGGGCAGACAACAGGGATTGTACTGTGCAGCCAGAAGCCAACCCACTTATTTTCAGTCAAGCATGGGAAAGTGGTAAGATGAAGTTTCAAAACCAAGAAGTTTTTTTTATGAAATGCTTTTGTCTGACACAGACTTGGTGGAAGCTCTGGTTTTTACATATTGAGGTGAGATCTGAATCAACAGCCATTTCATCTGCTAATGAAAACAGAGGACCCTTTCAGCCGACACAGTTTGGATCGTGAAGGAGTGGGAAAACTTCTTTACTGGGAGACAGAGGCTTATGCTACTCACACAGCAGACAAGGTTTCTCCTTCCAAAAGGGGATTAAAAATGGAAGCATTCTCAAACTGGAAGCAAAGAGAATTTAGATTTCAGATCATTTCCCCATTTAGCACTCAGCACCAAGCCTGTAGTTGTTGAGACTGTTTCCACATCAGGTCCCTCCTAGACCACACTGCAGGATCAAGTTAGTCGGCTCTCCAGGTTTGCTCAGAGGCTGCAAGCTCCCAACCCTCCATACCAGGACTCGGTGCCTTCCTCCTCCTTACCCTCCACTCTGGTACATGTTGAAGTGCTCCCTCCCATCCAAGCTATCCCAACTCAGCCTCCAGAGCATGCAAATGGAAGTGACACAGTCAACATGATGCCGCATGATGCCGGAAGGAGTTCATCTTCCCCCATAATGAGGTGACCCGCTCGGCACATGGTGGCTGTCTACAGACACATTCAGCAGCCCGCTCCATTCTTCTACCTGATGGGGGGCAGAAGCGATCCAAGAGTGGCCCCCCAGCTGGACGTGAAATCGTAAAGCAATTAATCAAACCTGCTAAAAGGCAGAGCTGACAAGAGCCAGGCCGGCCACGTTATCTGTCAATATTGCTGTATTTATCATGGAAATCCAGCGGGGGCCCAGAGAGGCTGCGGTTTGTTTCCAAGCACCACCAAACAGAGAAAGCGCTTGACATGTGTATGGTGCTCGTCTCCACCCTTCCTCGAGCCTTTCAGAAAAGAAAAGCTGCACCTACCCACCCTCTAGAGGAAAAAGCTACGCACAGGATTTGCAAGGAGCCGAGCACTTCTTATCAGCTCATAAAGGCTCATGCTCCCAAGCTGAGAAGTGATGCCCACAAGAAAAGGGCTCTAGATCTTCTATCATATACACTGCAGAAATTGAGCTGAGAAACTTCCTCATCTCCCTCTTTTCCCCATGTCTTGGGTGGTGACATGGAACTGGAAGCACAGCAGCGGTTACCTGGCCACATTGCATACACTATGCCCAGGGGGCCCAAGATACCCAATGCTCAGGTGCTAATCTCAGAGACCAAGCTGTGTGTGCCCAGAGGATTCAGCCACATTTTACAGAGAAGCCAAGTCCTGTATCCTGGGGGCAGGGGGAGAGCCGCAGAAAAAGCTGGAAACTGCTCAGAAACTAAAAGAGGGGGGAACAAAGGTTTTACAATTGGTCACTGTTAAAAAAAAAAAAAATCTCATTAACATCCCCTCTCCCCTATAATGCCCCACAGGGAGTAGGAGAGGAAGAAGAATCAGGTGTCTTGCATCAACACATGGGGAGCACAGTACATGCATCCTGGTCCAGGCCCCAGAAGGCAACACTACAGCCATCACTCACTTGACAAAAATGAAGGCTGCAATAGACTAAGAGCATAGGCGCTGTAAGAACACCGATTACAAGGTGGTATTACAAAGCTACAAGCACTCAAATCACCATACAACTAGTAATTAGTCACTCCAGAAAGCTCCTGATCTGGCCGGTTAAGAATCCCTGTTTTGCTGTTGTGGAAACAAAGGTAAAAAGCTACCCTTCACCCCCACAGCGAGCCTGTGCCAGGCCTTGCACTTGAATGCTAGGACATCCAACTCCACTACCTGCATTTATCTTTTCAGCACACAGTGCGCTCTGTAGTCACAAATGCTCCACTTCAGTGCACTGCTGAACAAGTGACCTTTTCTGATCCTTTATTAAGGATGACTAATGGATACAGCAATAAAGTTTCATTATAATTTGATTTTTCCATACGTATAACACTCACTTGTAGGCTTAAAATTTGCTTTGCTTGATCTTTTGCCCAACTGGACTGTTCAGTGAGAGCAAGCACAATCACTCTGCAATTTCTGCATAATGGGGAGAGCAGGTGTTTTTCCATATTGAAAAAAGTTTTCAGGTTTGTGGACAGGTTTACGGCAAAGAATAACATCTGAAAATAATTGCAGATACACTGCTGACACGCCTGTGTCCCATATCTGTGTCCCTTGTCATCCAACAAGGCAGCAGTTCAGGGTGCCACAGGGGCCAGACACATGGAAAGGAACAAGCGAGATGCAGCAGGGGCAAGAGGCCACAACATAGTTCACTGCAAGCTCGCTCCTGCCCAACAGGATGGCAGGAAAATAAATGTCACTGAAACATGGCACAATGCCCTCAAGTCTCTGCCTCTACCGCTGTAGCTAATCTGTTCCTATTCTATTCACCTCACCTCTGCCGAGGAATAAAAGCCAACTGTGATTACTTAAATACTAGTTAAGGAATATGTCATTCTTTCTGAAATAAGCAGATAGAAAAATTAAATACAACTCCTTTGGTACGTCAGTGTATTAACTCAGAAGCATTGCAACAATTCAGAGCGATAGAGCCCTTCTATTCCTGGCTCTAATCTGAGTACTGCCATTACCGATGCGTAGCTCATGCTCTATGACAAATTCAGCTGCTGCTGATGCTCTGGTTTCATAACTGTCCTGGCGTTGTACTGGTTCTTGAGAGGAAGGGCAGGTGACTCCTCGTCCATGTCCTTAGCAAGGAGAGATTCAACGGCTAAGGCAGCCAAGGGGCCTCCGTGGCAGCGAACATGCTCATCTGAGTGAGATGAGGTGCACCAGTCTGCTTTGTGACAGGCTCAGATGCAAGCTTACAGAAAAATCTTGCTACTTCACTTTATTCATCAGACACTTCAGGTACATGGCTGGAAGCAGCTTCTCTTATTACCACATTCAGAGACCTTCCATTTTATCACACGGCACTCACAGAAATCCTACATGACGAAATGACTGTTCTGCTTGTCCCTGATAAACCGTCCTTTAAACGAATTCTCTGTAAAAAGAATCCACAAATGAACCTGCCTTTCTCAGCCAGCTGCTTGTTATAACAAGCTTACTTGACAGCTCTGCATGAAGAGCTTCTCTTACAGATTGTGAACGAGGGCCTGGAGAGTACAATTATGAGCGAGAGGCACCACAAAGAAAACAACCACAATCGCTTATAGCTTATTCCTATGCTGCATTCACCAGCCACTAAATATCTGCAATTACAGAAAACTCCAAAGCCTCACTGTCAGGCAACAAGCATGCAACCATCCTGAGAGAGAAAGATTGCAAGCTCTAATATTCAGTGTCACTGGACCTACCTTTGCCTATAACAAGACCACATTTATCGGCTGGCACTGTGTAGGTTATTTCCTGCATGCCCCCAGGTGTCCCAACGCTCCAGTCCCCACGGCCACGGCCTCTTCCTCGGGCAACAGCCAAGCTTCCAAAGCCATCTCGTTCCTTGGAAGGCAAAAAAATTGTAATCAGTGTTTTTTTGTTGGCCCCAATGCACATTAAAAGCAAAATAAAGCAAGGTAAGTTCAAATGTATTACAATCAATGGCACTGAATTAAGATATTCTTGGACACCAGTTTCACATTGAAGATTTTGAAGCACTTTAAAGAAATGCCAAGTAACGTAGGTTACAGCTGCCTTCCTGACTCAGGAAGGTATTTTTATTTTTTAAATGCATGCCTTTGTATTTGCTGAAATAAACCTATAAACAAGCATCAACTGCTAAAGGACTCTTAATTTGTGACGGGGGCTTTCCTTAGAGCAACCAATAGCTCTTGGCACCGACACACGCAGAAGTTGCTGCCAAACCCTTTCAAGTGTCATTCTTTAAAGAACTGCTGGAATTACTCAGCTGAAATGCATGTTTTCCAAAACTTCCAAAAGAAGCTTTTAAGTTCAAAGACACTTAAAGGACATACCTATTTTGGGTAACTGATTTCTCCAAAAGCAAAAGGTGATGGGCAGTCAGAGACTATCATGACAGACCTCAAAATTTTAAGTGGATGATTAAAAATTTATGTAATCAAATATTCAAACCAGATCTCAGGGCAAGAAGAGGTATCAAGACCTACCCTCGATGGAGAAATTATGCTCAGGTATCTGGTCTGGAATGGCCTAACATCTTTACATCTCATAATACAAAGGGAATATACAACCTCCTTCACGAGTCTGCCCTACTACTTCACTCATCTTTGCATTTCTTGCTTTTGGGCAATGCAATATGTTGGTGTCTTTCTTAGAGCACAATGACCACATATGTGAGTGTTCATTGCCTTCCTCTACTTCCCACGGCCACTAGACCAGAGGACCGGAGTCCAAAGAGGAGGCATCACTGAGCACTGTTAATGCTTTGCTACCCAAGCATTACTCAGCTCTACTGAGCAGGGCCTCCAGTCTCCTGCTACTGCTGGACTCCATTCCACCAGGTCACCATTTCCAAATAAGAACAACTAAACATGTGGGGTAAACATGGAGCTTCAATGAGGCTTCATAATACTGCCTGAGAATAGAAGACCTTCCCATAGCTCAGTCAGCCCATGTCACATTAAAAAACCACAAATAAACCAACAAACCTAGCAGCTGTCCTGGGCAGCAGCATGTGTGGCCTACAGAGGGAAAATTTAACACTGCTGTTCTTCAGATGGTGGCATCCACCCACACAGCTGCATGCACGCAGACTACATTCCCATATAAGCACTTTCCTCTCAAGAGCCTCCAGAACCCACCTGTGCTGTGAGAATGAGCTCACTGATGATGTGTGCTGCGTGTTGACACCTATCGGGAAGCCCCATGACCTGTGCGACTCTTTCAGAACTAATCCCATCATCTGTGAAGAGAGGTGGCAAAGACTAAATTAAAAGGAGAAAACATCCACCCGCCAACAAAAGCTTCCTTCTAGCACCAGCACTGCTAGCAGCATTTTCACATAACATAACTACCCCAAGAGCTACCTCTTCCCTCCACCTTCAGCCTCTCTTCCATGGGCTGAAAGATGACAAAACCCAACCCACATTGCAGAGAGAACAACATTCAAAAGGCAACGCTTTCAAATGTCAAAAAGCCATGAAAGAGACTGATATAATTTTAAGAGGACAAAGGCAGCTTTGATAGGTGATCAGACAGCCAAGGACCCAGAGAAAGTGACTTAGAATTAATCAACTCCTGATCCCCAAAGGCTTTAATGTCCTGAAGGAGAATTCTTTGACAGAAAATAAAAGGTTTTTTGTTATCGTTATTTTGTTTATCCATATAATTACCACTCAAGGCATGACTGTTGTGACATCTAATGTTTGCAAATGAGTTGTATATAATCTTACTCTCTGAAAACCAGAAAGTGCACAAGGAATCAGCACATCATGTTTAAACGGGTTTCAGAAAGAGACACAATGTGCCTTTACATTAGGAAAGCCTAGCTGCTGTAACCTCAGATCAGATCCACTTTAGCAATCCCAAACTGGAACACTGGTCAGAAAGTAAACAGCTCTCCATCCTCACACAAACCTGGTTTAAATTGAATCCTAACTCCAGCATCATTCTGAATCTTTTTGATCATTTCTCCATTTCTTCCTATCACAATTCCAACAGCAAACCTGGGCACAGAGACCTGATGGGAAAGGCAAAGCAGTATGAAAGCTCAGAGAACTAGACTGAATTACCCTGATTTTACAAGGAGATGCTCTTAACTATGAGGACAGGCCACGTTAGGCAGCTCCAGGCTACAGAACCGTGTTACTTAAGAAAAACAAACATGTGGCCACAAATTCCTTCCCCGCTAAATGAACTCTGCACTACAAGAATGCAGCTTAAAAAGACAATTAGAAAAGTGCCATCTGGGAGTCCATGAGAACTCCTCCTCTTTGCAGCCAGACTCACTCTCTTCTGGCAACAGAACACAATGCATTTAAACATAAGCTTACAGGTTACATGTGCGATTTGATGACTTCCACCCACTACCCAGCCCACAGGGAGGTTAGCAGAGTACTCGTGAAGAAAACATACCTCTATGCTGCCTCCTCCCATTCTAGAACTGAAATCATTGCGTACGCCTCGGAAGTCTGCCTGATCTTTCTCTCGGATGATCTCCAGTACCATTTCCCTCGCTTGCTACATGGGGAAAGAAGTTACAGTTAGCTTAAAATTATTTTGCTTGCCATCTTGGTGTTTGTTAGGGCCTCAACAGTGGCTAATGGTCAGGCTTCAGGCAAAGCGATCTCCATCTGCTCAACAGAAACAGCATTCTGATTTAGAATTTCTTTTACCAGTCAGTGGAGATCTGTTCTCGATGGCATCTTCCATGTCTGACAAAACCTGCCAAGTGTGCAAAGTGGCAGTTTCTTGTGTGCAATTCCTTCCTTCAGTCTTTCAAAAAGGCCCTTTAGCTTTTCAAAGATCTTGGATTTTTTTTTAATTAAAGGAAGGGAAGGCCCTTTCCTACTGGATAGAACTGAAGCCAATGTAGTAAGGTAGAAGCTGTGGTAGCATAGCAGAGCATGTCCACTAAGAGCTAGAGAGCATGACCCAAGGAGGCACATGGGCAGCAGTGAGCTTACTGACACTCAGAGAAGTTAAGCCCAAGACTGCAGCAATCCAGCATGACATTCTCTGAGACAAATGAATATTCTTCCTACCTACTTGCAACCCTCAAAGCCATTCACAAGCTTGCATGTAGCCCAGCTAGTAAAAGTGTACCTTGGAAATAAGCCAACAGTAGCCACCATTAAAAAAAAAAAAAAGCCTACACATCAAAACCAAACCCTTCGTTTCTATACGTTACCAGTCAAGCTTTTGACATTTTGGTTCTATTTCCAAGTTTGAGGGACACTGGTGAATCTGACTCCTTTCACATTTTTACATATGTTCCGTGCCCCCATGCTTTTTTTTTTTTTTTTACAGAAGGAAACGACTCAAGACATTTCAGAGATGCCAAGACAGAAATACGGGCAATGGAGAGATTTCAGTTAAGAAACACTGTTGCAGCATCCAGAGAATCCCACCAAACCCAAGGATTCATTGACCTTAAGTGCTTTCTAAGCGTGCTCAACCTTTCTAAGTGCCTCAAAGATCTCCCAGCCTATGCAGTCTCCATGATTGCTTGGCATGATTTATGGCACGGAAGACGCAACAACAGCAAATCTTGCAAGGCAGAAGAAACCACCTGGGAAGCAGCAGCACTTAAAGTATGATTTGGTTAATAGTAGCAAGACTGCCATTGAACTCCTTTTTGCACATCTATATGTCCACAGTAAGAATTTTGAAAAAAAAACCAAACCCCAAAACCCCACACCAAACCCCACATTTAAATCTAAAAGCCCACTTGCAATAAGAGGTTTGAAAAATACAACCCAAACATCTATTAACTGTTGCACCAATTTATGATTAGGGAGATCCTATGAAGCAGAACTATTTTTATTAGAGCCAGGAACGCCAAGCTAGATTTAAGTACTTAGCAAGGTATGAAAAGCACTTGCTGAGAAGTGGAACATGCCACAGCTAAACTTTAATTCTTTAATTCAAGCATTCCCACCATGCTGCAGTCTTCCAGTCTCCATCTGGTCATGTGGTTTCGCTTTGAACCGCAGGTATGAACACATCTGTAGAACCCTGACACAAGGAGACTGAGGTACCAATATTAAGCAAACCCCTTGGTTTCAGGAGTTGTTGTTGTCTTTTTTTTTTAATTACCTGCGTCAATTGGCTGTCTGAGATAATGAACCTTCCACAAAACATTCTCCAATGTGTGGTTAAGTTAGTAACTAAGAACCCATTTGCTCAATAACATACAGCTATGATTTTGGCTTCACGGACTGGAAAGCATTTCAAAGCTACTTTCTCCAAACCCTCCTCCTCAGCTCTTCTCCTACCCTCACGTGGAGCGAGATCTCCTGGGTTATGCTGTATACAAGTCAACACTTGCTAGCCTGCTGTTTTAACTTGCTCTACTCAAACTTCTACCTTGCAGAACAAACAAAACCAGGAAGGATCATTACATTTACAGTTGGATTCAACTCCATCAGATGCTCACAAACATGCTAAAGTTTAAATTTATCCTCAATTATCTGGGGCAACTGCTTACTGTTATTACATACCTGTACTTTAAATGCATCTCCAGTAATACGGAGAGGTTTATCTGCTCCAGTAGGCAATGGACCATCTTGGATCATAATCATTTTCACACCTGTTCGTTCCTGAAGAAAAAGCACAGAGCACTTTGCTAAGCAGAGTCCCTAAAACAAGGGACTATATTTTGGTTACTAAACATTATGTAGGTCAAATCAGCAGCTTTACAGAACGCTACTTTAGCTCTTCACGGGTACTTATAGCACAGATTCAGTGATAGTCCTACAGCGTAAAGGACTGCCAGAAAGTGTGCTACTCCTGAAGTCTCAAATAGCTGAATCCCTTGCAAATAGAATCCCTCTACCTCAACAATTGATTTTTCAGCCCTTTCCAAAATCTGTAGCTGTCTGCATATAACAGTTATTAAGTGACCAGCCTTAAAACTATTAGATGACGGAGGCCTAATCAGGGCACTCAAAAAACCTACATTTTTGACCTAGGTGCTTTTCTGAAACCCTCTATTCTTTAAAAAACTTGTACCAGATGGAGGAATAAAGAAAGTCTAGGAACATAGATTTATACATAACACAACACTTTTAATTAGAAAGGGGAGGGATGAGAAAAAAAAGGAAGACACGCCAGCTTTATCACAGATCAGCAACAAAAGAGAAGCACAGCACTCTACAACAGCATGGCTGGCATTAAAAACTATTGTAGCAGCAGACTAGAGACAGCCTTTTCTTGGCTACAAGGATCCCCTCCTAAACAGCACGCACCAAATGTTATCTAAAGCACACGAGTTTCTTTCACAGTTCTGACAAAACTCCACTACATGCGTAGCTGGGGCCAAACCGATTTCTTTTTTAACACAAGATTGGATTTGAGTCCAGCTCTCCGAAGGCAGAAGAGTAGTCCCTGCTGTAGAAGGTTAGAGCATTTAAGGCTCTCCATTTCAGCACGCTCTTGTTGATCTAGAGAAGCTGCAGTAGGGAAGAGAGCCCTAAAGTAAATGCATCTTGCGCACCTGCAACTGTTTTATTGTTTCACCTCCTTTGCCGATGACTAGACCCACTTTGGATGCCGGGATCAAAATCTCCTGAATCGTACTGTTGCCATCAACATCGTTGTGAAAACCAGGTCCGTTCCGACAGCGATCTACAATCTGCCCCAGTAGCCGTTTTGCTTGTCTTTGGAAAAGAATCGAGGGAAACAACCATTAGACAACATTGTTCCACGTGACCAAGAGACCAGGAACCATCGGAATGGGAAGCGATCGGGGAGAGGAGAAGTAGTGAAAAGATGGAGGAAACCATAGTTAGCACAATGTTTGCTTTTTTTAACTCTTTGATGTATATTTTCCCCTATCATGATTACTTATAAGCAGCTTGGTTTTTGAAAGGGGAAGAGAGAAGGAAGAGCAGCAGCATGCTCTGACCTCTTTGGAAGTTAAGGATAATAGTTGAGCATAGTATAGTACAGCATTCGGGGTGCTTATTTTGAATGAAGATGCTCTAGGGTCTAAACTTTTTTAACATATATACAGTATTTGGTAAAACTCAAGCTCTGCTCTTCTTCCTGGTCAAGACAAAAACCACACGCTGCTCTGGTACTAACACAGCACATTGGTTAACCATGCTCCGATCAGTCACAGGCAACTGCCTTGCTCTTCTCTGCCTGCTCTTACCAGCAGCACCAGAACACTGTTCTAACACAGCCTCTGCCCCAAGCAGCAGGTGCTGAAGCTACACCGCGAAGCAAGGCAAGGATACTGCAGCAGCAACCAGTGAAAGACTGGGTTCTTCCACTCCTGGTGAGAAGAGACACACAAAGAAGCATTTGGGAGATTAAAGACCCCTTCTCTAAAATCTTTAGCACGTCAGAGGTAATTGACAGGGTTTCCCTTCATCTTGAAGACCCCTAGTACCAACACATCCCTTTCCTGCCCTTCTCCCACAGCTCTTCTCCCACAACCCTCCTCAGAGTAGGCAGAAGAAAGTCACCAGTTCCCTATTCAGTCTAAAGCAGCATCTTCCCCTCTCTCCACTTCATACCAAGCCTTAGCAGGCACTCTGTGAGGACCGTCTTCTCTCTGGTGATTTGAAGAAACAGTACAAAGTCATCCCTCGCAAGCAAACATTCACCCAAGACAGCTCAGGGGGTGGTGATCTGAGGCTGCACACAGATCAGAGCACTGCTCTCTCTTGACTTTCTCACAAAGCAAGTCAGAAGGTGGAATTTCTGGAAGCCCGCTTCAAATTTTCTGGAAGAGTCTTAAGATGTTTTATTCATCTACCTTCATATTTTGCATAAAGTTCTTTTAGTGACAATATAGAGGCTACAATAGCTAATACACAACTTATTTCAGATGAGAAGGGGACATTTGGAAATTAACCCCATTAGTTTGATACTGGATATAACTAATGGAAACACTCCTCACAAAACCCTTCACAAAGTTGTCTGACATCTAGATTGGTTTCCTTACTTCATTTTCTTTTTCTACAAGTAGCCTGAAAAATTAGTTCAAACTACCAACTTGACAAGAATTTTAGCACAGAAGCAAATTAAATTTCACCTAATTCCATGTCCTCGACACCTTGTTCTGCTTCACAAATTGAGTATTCTCACTTTTCTCTATTTATATTTTAAAGACAGTTTTGAACACAACTACATTTAGCTGCTTATTTCAGAACCATGAAGTCTTAACTACATCTCTCCCCCTTTTTCCCCCAACTACATCTCATCAGGCATCCCAGCATTTTAATATTTTGTTCTTGTTCTGAAATACCCCTTGCTAAAGGGGGAAAAGCACTTTAATATCAGCAAGAATACATTGCTTGCCCTATAATGTGAGCTTGCCAATTATATTTATTCTGGCTCACTGCTTGCAGTATTATGGTAGAATAAGGAGGCTTAAGTACCCTTAGATCTCTCAAGAATGGAAGAATGATGAGTGTCTTCTTCTTAGAGAGACAGTCTTTGCGCCCATGTATTTTCACTATCAAATGCAACTCAAAGATTTCCAGATGGATTTTAAAAAACCCACCTACCCAAAGGCTGGGGAGAGAAAGAGCAGCTCCATATGTTAAGTGTGTTCCTGTATGCCTGAGGATCCTGGATCCAGTTCCAGCAGGAGGTCCTCAACTGGTTTGTGAGAGTCTCAAACTCAGCTCCTGGGAAGGGGGAGGGAGGAAACACTGTCCCTAAAGTTTCTATAGGTCTAAAGAGTAGAAACCCCTGCTGGCTGGCCACGTGTCTCTACCATGCAGGGATCAGAATTCAAGACTTTGGTTCAGTCCTTTGCTTCTTGTTGGCAGCAATGCAGAGGCAAGCACACCCATGGGCCTCATGCTGCTCTGCAACAACACCAACACCTCCAGATTATGCTGGAGTGGCACCAACAGGCTTTGGAGGCCTCATGCAGCCCTTCTTCAGCTGGAAGGATGATCATCTCAATAGGAGTAGGGAAGCGAAGGGGAGAAGAGAAGTGCCCTTCAACAGCTTAGCTCAGTATCCTGGAAAGCTGCAGTTAGAAAACTGCATCCTAGGTGCCCTAAGAGCAACCTGGCCCTGCGGAGGGGAATTCCACGGAAATTTCTGCAGAGGGTTCAGACCGCAACTGGAAAAAAGCCTTTGAGGTGCACAGTTTAAAGCATCAGACCAAGAGGTTCTATGCTCCAGAGACCCTCAAGTTTCTCTAGGCCAACATTTGCTGGTGTGGCTAACCAAGTAGCACCACTGACAGAGCACAGCATTAGGGAGAAAAGAGAGAAGGAGAAAGGAGAGAAATTAAATCAGAACTCACTCAATGCTCTCTGGTGTCCCGGTGAGCACGCAAGGCCTCTCAGGCATCCCACCACTGTCTACAAAGGAAACAAGAAGGAAACTTTTAATACATGGGATTAAATAAAAAGGCAGTCATTTCAGTAACTATCAAGCACTAATGGAAGCACCGCCCCTGCACACAGAGCACATTCATGAATTCAAAGATTTATTTTAAATTATTTGCTGGATGTCTGCATTCTTTTAAAGCCTTCCCCCACCAATTAAAGGGAGGGGTAAGAACTTGATTAGAGTTTGTTGATTACATTAATCAACAATTTTCTGTACAGCACTATAGTACAGTCTTCCCCAAAGCAAACAGGCACTAGCACAGAACAAACGGATGGTGCCATTTTTTTGATACAAGGTGAGTTGTACAAAGAGCTGCTGCCACCCTCCTGAAATGTCTTCTGCCAGCAGCTGGAGCTGACCAGGGTATTCAGAGACAAACTGCAGAGCTGAGCAAAGTGGTACCACCAGGAGAAAACTCAATAGCTGCAATTTCAGGTCTAAGTACAACGTGGATTGTCCATTTGCACTGTACCCATCTGCTGGTTAAAGACAGTTCCTTAATTGTTTCATTCCCCAAACCACCTGACAAACCTGTTTTCCATACTAGTCAGGAGGTCAGTCCTACAATAGCTCTCCCATGCATCTTAGTCTAGTACACATCAGTTATTAACGGTGATAACACGCCATGAGCATGGCAAGGCACCTGATCTAACGTACATAACATCCTTCAACATTAAAACCTGTTCAGCCACCATACAAAGAGGCTCTTACCTGGAGCAATTTGAATTTTGCAGCCAGACTCTGCCTGAATCCGTGAGATCTGTTCACCTCCCCTGCCGATTACTGAAATGAGTTCAAAAAGCATCAGAACATACCATTTTTCTGAGTAACTGCAGAGCACCTTCCCCCTCTTACTCTGCTGCAGCTATCTATAAAGGAACAGTTTGACTCCAGGATTGTAGGAGAGGCATCCACAGCATGACCAAATTTATCTTAGTAGAAAAACATTAAGATACTGCTGAAAGTTATTCTATTTCCTTGAAAAAACAAAACAAACCAAAAAAGCCTGTCTTGCACTGGAATAGAAATACATAATATGCAAGAAATAAGGCACTAGTCCGAGTGCTGCTGAAAGAATATATCTTGTTCAGCCTGAATCAATAAACCAGTTATTTGGGGTACTAAAAAAGGAAAAGACTTTTGCTTTTATTTCTTTAAAATTCATATTTTACTACCTCTTTTCAAAGGACATGCTATTTGGCTGGTCTGCACTCAGACAAAACTGCTACATACCAAAATGCTCTATCAAATCTTAAGTGAAAACAAATACCCATCTCCCTTAACTCCTGGAGCTGGCACATAGTTGTTTCACAACGAGACATACTGGGGAGAGACTACATGCCAGTCACCATTCGTATCCTTCCCAGACTGCAAAAAAGAGCAAAGCTGTCAAGTCAGACAGGTGTGCCTGGTTCAGGATGCTCTCAGAAGGATCGCAGAAGGATCTCTCAGCTGTGGGTTTGCCACCTTCCTGCATCTGTCTGCCCCTGAGCCAGGATTAGATTTAATACGCAGATGATGCACCAACAGAGCATGCAGGCTCCCCTCTCAGAGCTACAGCATCCCTCCAATGTTCCCCGGCATGCGTGGCACCAGGACCGATAAATGAAGAGGGCTGGCAGGAAGAGAGCAAGCATTTCCTTTGCAGGAATTTGAGTTACAGTTTTATAGAGTCTTTAGATTCAGGACAAAACTTCACGCACTAAGGGGTAATTATCATGGCCTGTTATTTTCCCTTTTACTCTTCATATATCAAATTGGAGGAGATACATGGAGAGCTAGCAGTGGAAGAGTCAATGCAATCACTGTAGTAAAACAACAGCAGGAGGTGCCATTGAAAGGAAGAGTAATGATCATCAAGAGGAAGAGAGAAATTAGGATCAAGCTTGAAAAAGAACAGTATCAGGAATGCAAATCTAGGAAAAAATTCTCATCTGAGCAATGAATGCTGGTTGTGTTTCCCTGCAGCAAATGAATGAGAGACTTAAAATTCTGTTTAACTTGCCTTAGGTCAACTCTTACTTTAACACTTAAAAGTTGCTTTCCTCCCTCAGCTCTCAGTTTTGCGTACTCAAAGGAAGTAAAATGTTTCAGTGAGGTGAGATAAATTCACTTTTGACTTATGTACTATGCTAGTGAGAATTTCAAGGAGAGAATCACTAAAACTCTCAGCAACCTGCACCACGCAGTCTTGTTCTTATTACTGGGACACCAAGCTTTTCCATGCAGTTTGCACCCAGATTTTAAACACGGTTCATCTGGTCCCCATGAAGACAGCATTAGACAAGGCTTATCCAAGGCTGGCAAGCACAAAAACTTGTGAGCAAGTAACAATAGACAGCATTCCTCTGCACAGAAAACACATCAAGAAACATATCAAAAGCATCCAAGGTACTTACTAAATCCAACCATTTTATCAGGCACTTTGAACTCTTCTGTTATTACAGCCCTAAAAAAAAAAGAAAATTATTAAAAAAAAAAAATCAGATAGTCATTACAAGGAACAATTTGGAAGACAACTATGCTCATGCTGTGAAAACCAGGCACAGTATAACGCTTTTGCACACACAAGTAAATACCACATCACAAAATCTTTTTTTTTTGAAGACACCTCTCGTGGTCACCTAATTTCTCCTGCGCTGGACACATTTCCAGTCTACTCTCCGTTATTGTCAGTGGAGCTGACAGAAGAACCTCTTTTTGTCATTCTTGCTCCAGACAGATTTAGTGGAATAACGGCAAAGTTTCTTTAGTATTTAGCTTAGACCTTACAAGCCACAATCTGCCTACTACTTTTGGATACACTCTTGCCCAGAGACAATCAAAGCCAACCCTGATATGAATGTCCCTTCCAGTACTCAGATTCTTTTTTTGCCTGTTTGCCCTTATCATTCTTTTCCTTTGAATTGATAAAAACAGTCTTCAATTGCTCTTTGAAGTCTTATTACCTCGAGACTTCATATCTATTGGTCTTTGGACTTTTTCAATGTGTCTCTGCCTCAAAACATAGCACCCAAAGCAATTTCCTAAGATCTGACCATAGTCAAGTAGAAAGGAATTACCTTGGATGGTTTTTTTGCTTAGCCATTTCCATCTTGTTGAAAATACAACACAATGAATATGGAATATGCAAACTCCATATATTTAGATATGCATTACATACAATTTGGCCAGCAATCTCACAAGCAATGAAACACCTCCGTAATAGGTTCAATGCAGGTTTTGCGGTGAGTTACATGAAAATCTCCCAATTTTTTGCTTTAGATCAGTTAGGGAAGGTATAAAATACACATTAAACTTCACCAGCTAACAGCAGAGATGCAAAACCAAGCAGTGCCATCCATGCCAGCAACAGAACAGGGAGGTTCAGAATTACCATTGTTTTAACCTAGAATAAACCCAGTCTGTTGCTGGAATGTCCTATCCTGCATCATTTGTTAACCACCCTGTGTTGGAGAACGGTTGCAAAGAAGCTAACCTAGCAGAGAACCAACCACCAAAACCAGAAAGAAACCATTTCAGGCTTTACAGCCTACTCAATTCCCTGCATGAACACCACTCCTGGCAGAAGAGAGGTGGCAGGTAGCAGCAGAGCAGACAGCGCTGCCCACCCTTCTCTCTGCTGCCCTAGCTGGACATTAGCTTTAACCTAACCATTAACAATTGAAGGTCTTTATGCATATTGCTTGTCTTTTGAGGCCCTCAACAAACAGCTGGTTATGATGGAAATTAGCTCGAAGGTGAATCCAGCTTTAGAAATGCTTTCCCTCTCCTACTCAAAACCAGACAGACAACTCCTTAAGAGCAGGATTCGAGAAAAACTGGGAATTTTACTTTTGTATTAGATGCCAAGACAGGCTGCACAACAACTCATCCTTGCTTCAGTCTCCCAAAACCATCTTTGACAAAGGAGTCATCCCAGGTCATTTTACACCAACAAAACTAAAATAAAAAATAAAAAAGGGAAAAAGTATCTACCTGCCTGTTTAATACTTCCAACTTCTGTCAAAATGCCAGGGCTTTTTTTACTTTTTCTTTCTACACACACCCCCCCCAGGGCAGGGGAAGGGAGAGGAGAGAGAATTTATTCTGCTCGATGCTGCAGATTTGCAGGAACCAAATCCAAGTTTCACATCAACTCTCCTTTCTTCATCACAACAAACAGCCTTAAAGGGTTAGCAGAAACCCCAGCCTGGAGAAAACCTAAGCTGACAGTTTCTCCACATTCTCAACCTCTGACTTCCTAACACTACTACAGATGGTGGATCAATAAACAATTAGAATTGATCAATAAATAATAAAACATAACCCACTGCTTACCTTTGATGTACCAGGGCCCCTAACTGGTTACCTACTGTGGCAGAGAGAGAAAAAAGGAAAAAAATCAAAGCATTAGCACGGATAAACTAACTTCATCCCTATAGAAAAGGAGTTCTTACCATTTCATCAAAAAAGAAAGAAAAGCAAAACAGTAATTTAGGTTCAGTGGCTGAAATGAATGTGTTATGTGGTACAAAACAGGAGGGGATTTCTTGATCAACACACACCATAACCCAGTGTCCAGCTGAACACAGGATAGGGAATTGATCTGCATCTCCCCATGCTGAGAGTCATGGGAGAAAATCCTGCCTGCCCAAATCCAAATCCCTGCAACTAACCTCCCCCCTTCCCAAATTAAGCCTAAAGTAGTAAAAAAAGGGAAAAGAGGGGGGGAGGGAGGGAGGGAGAAGAGAAATTTCAAGCAGACTGGTATGAATTAACAAAAAGCTGAGCGGACTCAGATTTAGTCTAGGCAAAAAGCATTAAAGACCGCTTGCACATACTTCTCTCTGTGTCTCTTATCTGTGCTCCATGGAGCCCACTTACACGGAGACCTGTTAAAGGAATAGGGCTGTTAAGTAACCTTGTGGCACCCAAACAGTATTTTTTTTTTTTTTAAACCCACCACATTTTACTGAATACACACATTCCAGGCATATCTGTGATGTTAGCTGGTGGTCCATTTATGATTAGCAGTTATCTCCCCAGCTGACAACCCTCAAACAGATTTCTCCCCCCCCTCCAACCCCCACAGATTAGATCTTTCTTCCAAACGTTAATGGGGAAAATATCATTAGACCAACTCATGCAAAGTGGGAACACATGCCCTGCTGGGCTTCCTAGTGGACTTTGCCTGCAGCAAACCAGCTAAAAACCAGACCATTTGGTCCTAACAACCAGTTGAAAGATTATATTGCATGCCTGGAGGGCACAAGTAGCGAAACAAATGAAACCAGCCAACATGAGAGCTGTGATAATAAAGATGCTGTTTCAAACTACCTTGCAGCAACCTGCACATTCTTTGACCTGAAATAAATTGGCAATCAGCTGGCAGGGTTAGGAAGCGGATGCATCCCACACTCTCTAAATCCAGTAGAAAAATGCATAAAGTTTGCAGCCAAATACTTTACTCAAATAAAATAGACAAAGAGAGTCAATACTGTATTTCTGCTGCGTGTCAATACCTTCATAACAGTTCAGGACCAAAATATCGACGGCATATATATTTTATTACTCTCCCCTGCTCAGTGATAAGACCACTGCTGCGCTATTGACTCCGTCAGATTTGTCTTTGCATATTCTCACCCTGAATATAAAAAGCTCTAATTTGATAACTATCAATACTGCAGTTGAAAAAGGTGGGTGATGTAATGGGGAATATTTGCTCTAGCTGATAAGCCACTAGCGCAGGGCCGAGCAAGTACAACCAAACAAATTCTGAATCTCGCCATCTTGCCCCAAACTGTGCTCCCAGTATTTTTCCTGTGTGCGACAGGTCTGGTGGCTATTGCTGTAGTATGGGATTGCCCTTGCCATGGACCAGGCCACTCATTACCCCAAGATGCCAGAAAGAGTGCTCTTAACACGGCAAGGCTGTATTTAAATATACACTTCGCATTTCAAGTCACCATAACAGCTCTCTTAGCAGTCTGTTCCTCTGCAGCCGCTGCCCACAAATTATGAGACAGATACACATCCTATAATCAACTCCTGAAGTTCACACAGGGAACGGAAGAGCCTTCATTTTGTAACACAATCCTACACTTGAAAAAGACAACTTCTTCAGGGAAAACTGTAGGAGCGCGAGAAGTTAAATCAGTCGAGGGAATAATGCTTTAGATGTACATAACGTCCCCAACCCATTCCAAGTACTCCACAAACACAGTAAGCCATTCACCACCCCAGGCAGGTATCAGCCTTACTGTATATTTATTGTACAAATTAGTTAAAAAAAAAAAAATTAAGCCGCAATAACCTATGTGCGAGATCATTGCTTCCACATTTCACAAATAACCTCTCCATGAGCTGAGAGAGAGGGCGGATGGAGGGAACTGGGAGTGATTTACTTGAAGTCAGTTATGATTCCTCTGTTTTGCAGGGAAAAAAAAAGAAATGACATGGCTCCCAGTTCCAACAACCTAAAGGTCCATTGCATCTCCATTTTGCTCTGAAAGACAGGGACTAACAGAGAAGCAGGGCCAGGGCAGACCGTGCTCGCTGCAGTACTGGAAGCTGATGTTCTGTTCCACCATCTCCCTCTTCCCACCAGGGAGGGGGCTGAACTCTTGACAAGCCACGTACATGTTTCCCCCTTTTACATCTATTGAGTACAATTTAACTGTAACTGCAGTCATTTTACTGCAAATAAGGAAAAATACTGAATAAAATCAGCACAATTTCCTATTAATGGCACCTGCTGGTTGATAACTCTTCACTCTGCTTTAGGCTTCACCTTAACTGAATTCTACCTAACAGACACTCAAAACAAATGTGGATTTTTTTTCCACCCCATAAAACAGAGCAGTGCCTCCCACTAAATTAATGTGCATGATGGGAATATACAATCTCGTCAAGAATATCTTCATGGCTAGAATAAAATCAGAGCGACGCATCTCCTGGGGAACAGTGGAACAGGGCTGCATTTCATACTTTTGAACCAAAATGGGATCATCATAAATTTTAGAAAGCTACAAGGAAGGCATGAGTTACCCTAATTCTTCATCATTAAATATTGCTTGGTTTTTCTTTAATTAAATGGTCAAAACCTAATAATTTTCATGTCTGCCTTCACTGCAAATCTTCATAGGCTTTTTTCCCCTCCCTTAAACTGCTTATTTAAAAAATGGTGATCTGTAAAGTTGAGATTTGAAGAACACTGGGATTTTGTGTATTACACTAAACCTTTTGCCAAGGGATTGGAACTTTTGCCCTGGTCCTACTGCTGCTACAGATGTGTCAAGGACCATCTCTACTAACTTTAATCATCAGTAATACAGTGATACGTTTTCCTTCTGCCCATCACTATTTTCATTGAAAACGTGTTGGAGCAAAAGAATAAAGTATTCTGTACAACAGGATCATGTTGTGTTTCAGCCCCCTGGCTCAATTACAATCAGGTTTATTACACCAAAACAGGCTGCCTGCATATTTGGATGCACCACAGAAGCTTGGGGAAGGCAGGGGATGAAGGGGGGGGTGGGGTGGTGAAGCTTCTCCAAGGTCTCTCATCTTTGTTTCCCCAGACTCAAAGGATGTCCCAGCCTTCAGCTGCTGCTTAGCCCTACATATATCACCGGGAACTTCTTCAAAGCAGTCCAAACCAGAGCAAACAGACCAGTCTCTTTCCAGCAGACTAGATCCCTGCTTCCTTTGAAAAAGGAGGCTGTTTCTTTAAGGATTATTTAGCATTAAATAAACTTATTAAATTGTGCCAGTAATTAGAGGGACCCATTAATTAGAACAGAGGCCAGGAGCAGCCGTTGGCCATTAACAGGAGGGCTGGGATCTATCCTCAGCAGCGAGCCACAAGCAAGATGCCCGCAGGTCTCCCTGCAGCTCAGAGCTCTCCTCACCTCTGGTGCTCACCTCCGCTGAGAAACATTAACTGCTGCAAGCGGCCGTGTAAGTGCTGACTACGACTTACTGCGAGCAGTACAAATAAACCTGATCTCCTCCCTACACTATAGCTATTTGCAGGATTACTTTAAAGTTGTTTCCAGAAAGGGGAAATAAAGAAGCCAGGGAAAAGAGAAATAATCAGTCTCAAGCTCCATCTAATACCAATGGGTCAGGTCACCAGGGCCAATGCTAGCAGCTCTTCGTTTCAGATGAAGGTTATGTTAAGGGAAGCGCAAAAGGCACACACATTCTGGTTTCCAATACTATGACAAATCTATTTTTCCTGGAAATGCTCTAAAAGCAGCTGAATTTGTTTTGACCAGCACACTGTCACCCTGTCTTAAGACCACTTCCTAAGCTGACATCAATCAGCCACGCCAGCAGCCATTTACAAAAATGGACAGGCAGAATTAGATTTTCCTGAAAGACAGACAGTTTTCTTGTCACCTTATATACTTCCCCTGAACCCAATTTTTTCAGGAGTATTAGGAACAGAAGTAATTTTCTAACAGCTACATGGGGATGAGGAAGCAGCGAGAACTGCACCCAGCCGTGAACACAGTATACAGAAGTAAACAATCAAAAGATTTACCACCAGATTTGTTTCCAAGCTATCCAGAGCAGCAGAATGTATCCAAACCCCCAACACTATAAAATTTCTAGAGCATGCATAACAATATAAATAATCGCTTCTTGACAATGTCTCCAAACCGTGGTTCACAGACAAGCAGAAAATGGAGAAAAGTGCAGGCACGCAACCCCGACATCCCTTGCTAACAGACGACTGAAAGATCATCCAAATGGGAAGTGCTTGCCTAATTTAAGTTGTCCCACTAAAAGCAAATGCCATCTTCCAGATGCCTAAAGCCAAAGCTGCATTATAGGCTTTTAATGGCATCAAGAGCAGGTAGCCTAAGACTGACTAAGGTATGGATCATACCACAGAGAAAAACGGAGCAAGAAGCACTTGCTGCTTCAGGAGTCCCTTTGCAGGCTTCAGTTCTGGGTATGCAGTTAAAGAGCAGCACAGGAGGATTATGTGGGTAGGTGGGGAACTCATCACACAATTGTATTTCAGTACAGGATTTACTAATGCCATTAGAAATAAACCCCAAGATGACCAAGGCTGAAAGCAGCGGTACAACCCTTGCTCCTAACCCTGACAATTCTGTTTTCTTTGTGAAATTCCAGCCCTTGAAAATATTACTTCCATTATTTCTCTTCTCCTCTAAGATTTTGCAGATCAGATTTTTGGGAAGCAAGTTGGACAAAGTTATAACATCTACAGATGTATATGAAGAACCCAACAGCAAATACAGGACTTGGAGCTACTTTAAAAACCAGTTACAAACAAAGCTGAAGAAGCACCCAGGGTGAGCCAACACCCACAGGTCTTCACATTGGCAGAACAACTGCCAATACAACACCAAAGAGTATATCTGCTCTGAAAGGCTCTCCCAGGAATGACACCCGCTCCACGGAGTTACCTATCACAGCACAAGAAACCAGCGGTAACGTACCTTCATAGCCCAGACTCCAACTGTATTGACACTGTTTGTGTCAACACAAACAAGGCTCAGCAAGTAATAGGGCTCACCAGTAAAAGTTTAAGTACAAAGTCTAACTTGCGCTGCCATTAAGCGCTACGACCATCTCACAAGTTAAAAGTTCATAAAAACCCATTTTGTCAAGAGGTCAGATTTCTCAGTTCAGGCTGATAAATCAATGAAAGAAATAGGCAGGACTAATGTTATGAACGAGTTCCTAGAAGGTTACTTTTACTCTTTTTTCACATACAGCCACTTATCTAAGCCAGTCAGACACAACTCAAAGCTGTTCAGCATTTCTCAATGCTGAACAGCCTGCTTGACAGCTGAGCACCTTCCCATACAGAAACCAACACATACCAGTAATACCAGGCCTCTGGCTTCTCATAGACATAGTGATGCTCCAGCCGGAGATACAAGGTGCAGGGGCTCACCCAGATAAACTCATTCTTCCCTAAAACACCAAAGGAGCAGCAACCTCTTGCTCAAACAGAGCCAAGAGCAGAGAACAAAGTGGGTTGTGGCAAGCGTTCAGAAAACAGTAACGTTAGCAAGCCAGAGGCTCCACATGAAAGAAACTTCTCCCTGTGCTCCAGCACGTTTTTTCAGGATGAGAAGCAGACGTGCAATGTTTTCAGCCTTTGCCTCACACAGCTTTCTGTAGCAGACAGAAAAAATTATTTTCAAAATGAAGTGCTAGGCAGCAGCTTTGCTTATTTCCTCAGTATTCCTGAGCATACCTGTGGGGGAGAGAATCACCCTGCAGGGCCACCTGCATCAGTAAAAATATTAGAGGAAATAGGAAGACATAGCCATGTTTTTTTTTTTGAAACCAACCACAGGAAAAGGTGAGCTCTTTGCATCCATACAGCAGCAGATAATATAGCTTAAACACTTCTTGTAACAGTGCACATCATTAGAATTGTAAAAAAAAACCAAAAAACAAAACAAACCACCTCTTGCTCCCGCCAAAGATAAGAAACTAATAACTTATTTTAAAATATGTTATAACACTTCATACAATATTAACTCCTTACAGTTACCAGATATCATCCACCCAGTAAATTATTCTTTGGCTGTGGCCAATGTTAAATGCTTCAGAGATTTAAGAATGCTCAAAGAATAATTATGAAAAAAGCTAAGCCTAACACGGGAAGTTTCCTTCCAACTTGCCTCAACTTACATCAATACCCCTTCTTAAAATTAACGTACAAAGCAATCAGAACTCGACAGCAACTCAACTGCTGTGCTGTGACCACGGCTACACATGGAAAGCAGCACACTGTCAGCTCTCAGAAAATCAGGGTCATCAGGGAAGAACAGCTTTACAATGTACATCTGGTACTCTATACATGGGCTCCAGCACAGTTCCGATAAGCACATCCTCCTCCCTCCCCCTAGCTACCAGCACAAGATTTACATTACAGTATTCATTTGCTAATTCCCAAAGTTCATGAACGAAGAAAGAATTGCTTCACGTTAATAATACTAATGCCTAGGAGCCCTGTGCTAGCTAGATAAAACTAAACAGCACAGGGATTCTTGTATAAAATTTCTATACACAGAAAGATGCATTGATTTCTATCCTTAAAGTGGACAACTGCCTCCATAGATGAATTTGAAGAGCTGCATCCACAAGATTGACTCATCATAGCCAGCTTACCTCCATCATCCAGGGGCCGTTTCTGCACTCCATAACCGTAGACTGATGGGTCCACAAGCGTTGTAGAATTATTCAAGTGAGGAATATCTCCAATTTTAGCAGCAATCTATAAGAACGGGGGATAAAAGCATGATTAGCATACCTGAAGTTCCAGCCATCACAGCTAAACACTCTCTTCCAATAAGGTGTTTACCCCAGTCCAATCTTCTCTTCAGCTATTTTCTATGTAGGTGGCTTTAGAATAGTTCCAAGACAGCAGTGCTTCATTTGTAAAGTAAACAATTTTCTGCTTGCTATTGATACTTGTTTAATTAAGATCACATTCACCCAGTTCCTCTTCCTCATCATGAGTAGGTATTTACTCCCTGGAACATTATATTCAGGTTTGTTCACTCAAGGGACAGCTGCAAGCTAAATCTTGCAAAGAGGAGAGTTAAACAAGCTCACTAACTTTGCCCTGGAGAAGCTGCCACCACCATAGCTGTGCAGGAGGACACATGATTCCTCCTGCTTCCACGCATACCCAGATACATAGAAATGCACATTTGCACATGAGTGGGGGGGAGCAGAGAGAGAAGAATGTGAAAATACACAGGAGGACAGCTTTGGGAACTCCGTGTTAAAGAGACTGGATCACCCTGTGTTTACTGTAGGAAGAATAAGCCAGTGGGCTATCAGCCCAGAATTAGTTCCCATTTCCTGCAGCGGTCAATACAGCACGAACACGACTAACACTGCCTGTGCCTCTGCTTCCCTCCCTTACAGAGGGGTAGCAGCCATTCCCTGCCAAGCCAGGATACAAGGAGGATATTTATAGGAAAGAGGAGACAGTCAAGTATCACAGTAAGGGGACTACGGTAAGCAAGTAAACTAGGTGAGAGAGAGACCTAACCACCACTTAAGGGAAAAGTTAAGCTCGTCTCTCATGGCACGTGGGAGACATCTATACAGATGGATGCCGACAGAAGCCAGCTTTTCACCCGCTCTCCAAGCTAACTGATGTAAGCCCACGCTAGAACCGTACAGGTGCATTACTTCGGTGCTGCACCCCAGTTAATACACCCTTCAGGGACAGGCAAACTGCAGTCTCACAGCACCCCTTGCCTACATAAAGTACTTTCCTATAATAAGCAAGTGCAGAACAAAGTAGTTACAGAACAAATACAAAGCACGGTGTATTCTACAGCGTTTGCTTCCTCTTCCAGCAAAAAGAAAATAATTGGATCGGGTCTTTACTAGGAGTCTGAGCTCACTATTCTAACTGGGAGTTCACCAGAGAATAAGCAACAGGAACAGATGAAAGAGCATTTTACACAGATAAGTTTTAAATGAAGACATGGGCAAATGACAAATATAACCAAAGGTGCTGCTAAAATTTGAGTTTTACTGCACCAGAAAGACATCTGCAGTAACTCTGGTAGTTGACACTATCGGCTGCTGCAGTGGAATAAACAACTGCCCAAGATTCAGAACCACAGGGTACTGAAAAAAAGCTATTTGAAATAATCTTGAAAGATTGAGGGCACTGCTTTTAGAAAGAGAATAGAAAACATTCTCTTCAATGCCTTCTGTGAAAAGGGCTCCAAGTTTTGACCATTTTCTTCTCCTAGCCCATTCCTGCCTGTCCTCTTTTAGAAAGTCAACAACTTTGTGGTGTCAGAAATGCCAGGAGCTAGAGAATGAAGTCTTCCTGCAGGACCAGCATAGTGATCATGTAGCGAAGCTTCGATGACAAGCACCTTCTGTATCAACATCTCCAAAAACTAACAAGCCCACACAAATCTGATTCTGAAAGCATAAACACAGACTACCCCTTGCCCACTCCATACTGGGGAGTGCCAGGTGATGCCTTGCTTTTTGGTTGAGAACTGTACTGCACCCATGGTTCCGGCCCTTCGCCCACAAGCTTTCCCCTTGCATTAGGGATGCAGAGGATTTTAAGGAAGGTACAAAGAGCATATATATTTCCTGACTACTTCAATGCTGAAAAACAGATTTAAAAATATATTTTATAACAATCTATTTACAGCTGTTCACTATTATTTCACATAATAACATACAAACGTATGCCAAAAGGAACAGTGTCAGGTATAACATACCCTGGCATGTTTTGGAACATTGGATTTTAACATGTTCTCTTTATGAACTCTCTTTCTGTTAGCAGTAATTTACTTGGAAAAAAACCCTGTAAGTTGTGGAAACTGCTAGCTGATAGTTTGGAGCTGAAATCACACACCACATGCTCAAGGGAAAGAAAAAAAAAAAAAAGAGTCTGGGGATAGCAGAAGCTGGCGTACAAAAGGAAGCAGAAAGGTGTGCATGAACAGACCACTGGCACTGAGGCTCTCCGCTCCCACAGCCAGAGAGCTTTGCAAATCCCTGGTCATGCTTAGCACACAACTATTGCCCTGGCACAGAACCCTCCGATAAAGGGCAAAAATAAGAGAGTCGAAGCAATTTTTACTTTATCAGCTTTGGGGATATTTTCCTCTTCCCGCCCCCCTGCTCTATTTAAACTTGCACCCTTATCTCTAAAGTCTCCCAGCTGCCACTGGATTACAGGCAGACAACACGCCACCTCGCTACAGCAAGAAAAAATACCCTGCAAAATCAAGAGTTGAGCTTTTTATGTAGATGTAGCAGTTAAAATAAATTTTAACTTTTTATGTTCAACTTAAAATAGGAACTTCAGTTTTTACATCAGGGAGATAAGCACAAAAGTTAGAACACAGCAAAAGTAAGCAGACCTAGCTCTTATCTGACTAAATGACCTTGAGTACTGTACTGCTAGCCACTGCTTTTGTCCCGCTGTATGTCAGTCTTCATTTCCCCCCCCCCCAACCCATCCATTTTACTAAGCTCTGAAATACACTGGAAAAAAGCATCAATACCACAAAATTGTTTCTGCACCTAATTTCTCCAAAATAAAGCTCTCCAACAAACACTTTTAAGGACACAGCACAAACCTGAGCTACAAATTGCACCAGTAAAGCCAAAAGAAACAAACAAAACAATCCACAAAGTTGTGTGAATACATGTTTTCCTATGCCTTGCACTTCTGTCCTCCTATACCTTTAGCACTCTTTAAAAATGGTGTAACATCAAAACACTTTTAAATATGAAGCTTCTTTGCCGGACACAGCAGGGCTCAAACACCAATATCTGCAGAATTCAGTTTTTAAGAGAAAGGTCCTCGCTTCTGGGAAGAATCTCTCCATGCTGTCCTGCAAAAGAACAGCAACCAATAAAGTCACCAATTCTAGGTATTAGCAGGATAAAGACCAGTCAGGCTTTGTCATCCGGCCCTTCAGACAATTCTAGTACTTCTGCTACTCTTCCCATTTGTTGAGCAGAACACTCATGTTTGCCTGACAGCCATTTCTCCAGGGCTCTGTAGGAAGCAGTGAAACCATCCATAACCATTTAAGGTTCATGTCACAGGTGATTTTCCTATACTAGAGTAATTGCAAGGCCCTATATCTATTTGAGGATTATCTGAAAAAGTACACTGCAAGGGGATAAAGTAAACGAAGTCTTAAGATCCCTCCATCTCCACAGAAATTAGAAGTTAGAGTCTGATAGTAGAAAAGGATTTTAAACACACAGCCTGTTGACACACAGTAAGTCTCAGGATATTCATTCACTTCCACGGTACCCAAGATGGCACTCTACAGGCTTACCAAGCCACAGCCTTTCCTGTTCATAACGTTCCCAGAAATTCAGATTCAGGCAGTACACACGACAGGTGACAAGAAGAACAGCACATGTATGAAGAAGGAACCAGTAAGTGCTGGGAACACCTGCGCTGTACTGAAAATGAGACTGCCAAGGAGAACAGGAGAGGTAAGAACCAAGCAAGATGCTGTTTTGTCAGTAAGAGCTACACTCAAGTACAGTCCGACAGAAATCCGTTTTTGTCCAAAGTGCAGGCATCTCCGCTCATTTTCTGATCCCATTACTCAAAGGGGAGCAAACGTCCTCCCTCTCCCCCTCCCACCCCAAAATGCCACCGAAGAAAAGTCACCCTGCCTAGGAGCAGCCGGACAGATCAGTTACCACCTCTGATCCACAAACTAATCCTCTCACTTGAGGTGTGGTGCAGAAGATGCAGGACAGACCATCTCAAAGCCCCAGCATTCACTTGAAAAAGTAATTTTTGATTCATCTCAAATATTTAAGAGTCCACAAAAAATTCAAACAAGTTGAGCACAAACATCGAAAGCAATGTACAAATCATTTCTTTCAAAGGTGTTCCAGATTTCTTACTCTTATGTCATCTCACATCCCAGTGACTTTGAGGAATGCAGTTACTGTGATTGATCAGGAAAGTCTTCCTTGTCCTGAATCATTTAGTTATTAACAACTAAGCTTTGTATTCCACAGCCCGATTTTAGTGCGATGGCTTTCATGAGAACTGAATTTAGTAAAACTGATTACTACTCTTGAGTGTAGGATTAAACTTTGAAAGAGTTCAAATGTCAAGCCAGGGAAGCCATACCAACTCACAAAGCAAGGACTATGACTGAATTTTCTCCCTCTACTCTTAAAGCAAAAGACTCCCTCATCCTTCATTAAAGCAAAATTACTCCCTCATCCTCTTAAAGCAAAAGTAATACTCAGAAAAGGCTATGGCATTGGCCAGAACAGTACAAAAGCTGACATCTATGTACCAGATCGGTATAGTTCAGGCAAATGCAACATTAAACACACTTGGTGAAAGCTCTGCCACCACCTCCAGAGAAGTGTTAGGTGTAACTGCCTCTACATCCCTCAGCCAGGAAGTTCATCACAGATTGCTTGAGGTAAATATCTGTCCACTGAGCAATGAAAACCCTCTTCATTCACATTTGGTAACGAGTCACCAGTGACAATTTAGTCCCATCGATCTGTGCACAAGACTATCCGTTCCCTTAGAAAGCCTAAACTAAATTAAATCAAGTACTTTTGCAGGGGGGGAAATATTTTATCACTTGCCAACAATTCTTTTCATCCCACAAATACCAACGAGGAAAAAAAAAAAATCACATTCAACAGGCAGCATATAACTCTACACAAAAATAGGCCACTGTACTCCCATGAACACATGCAGAGCACGCATTTCTCAACACGCTTGTTTCCAGCGTGAAAAGATAGCAGGAAGGTTGCAACGCTGCAGTGCCCGACCTGAAGTTGGCAGCTTGGAAGATTTTGAAATCTTTCAGTTCAGCCTAACTCAAGTTGTAGGCTCGTGGAAACCCAACATGTTCTTTCAAGCATAATGAACTTAAAAAGAGCAAAATCTGAGTAAGTGAGCACGGCTAGGTTAGAGAATGATTTAATATTCCAACTCCTTCACGTGGGGGTTAGGGGGCCTCAGATTCACCCCACAAACATGATGGCAGCAATGCTGATTCAAATAAATTTCCAGTTAGTGCCATGCTGTAGCCTAATACTGTCTGAGGCATCGCACCTTCACATCTAACCTGTTACTGATCAGACGAGCGGTACAAACCGCGGCACTTTCAACATACTCACAAAAAAATTTCAACAAGCTGCAACTTTGCAGCGAGTAATTATTTTCTTCTACGTAAACAGGTTATTCAAAGATTATTCAACTGCTCGCAGGCAACAGTATTACCAGATATTCAATGAGATGTTTTTGCAATGAGAGGCCTTTGGTAACAGAGGACCAGGTCAAGACAAACACAGCTGCAATACCTCTCAATTTAACTGCATCACGCAGATAACCCTGGGCTAACAGCAAACCTTTCAGACATCACATACGATCAAGGCCACAGCGCTTTGTTAGCCACTGAAAAGAGTGACGCGTGGCCTTGTCCGGGAGGCAGCCAACACGCAAGTTGTCTACTGCAATACTGATGCTGAGAAAGAAATCAGCAACCGAAGAGCAGACTAGCTCGTGATCTCCTCTGGGAAGGTGCAGGGTGTTCATCTAGAACAGCCAACACCTCTGTACGGGGTCGCTGAAGGCCACACGGAACACGGACTTGCTGCCATAGGGATTCGCAAGTGAGCTGTGAGCGACGGTAAGCCACTTAAGTTCCATTACAGCGATCGCTTGGAAGGCCTTAGGGTCCAGCTTAGTTTCTTCAGAAGTTTCTCAGTGAAATGAGAAAAGCGAGCCTGGGCAACAGAAGGAGATTTCTCCCACCTGGCCTGTAACATCGGAAAGAATAAAGTCAGGGTCTTTAAGCGGCAGCTGGGCTGTGGTCCTAGTATTTGGCTGTATTACACCTTGTTAGGGTGCAGTTACTAAACACGAGTAAAGTGCAACCTGTTCAGAGACGGAACAAACACCTGCGACAGGCATGGAAGAAGAGACGCAATGAACAGTCACAAAATCTGCACTGTTAGCAGCAGCTTCTTGTTTCTGGAGCCACTTTCCACAACCTGAGAAGCAGACAAATATTTGGAATACCCTGTACTGAAGACAAGAGCGCTGATTTCTGCAGGTCTGTTCTTTCCCTGGAAGTTTCCATTTTAGCGCCGTGTAAGATCAGAGATTACTTTGGGGAGCACCTCACTCCCCCCTTCCCCCTCCCAGGAGGGCAACGCGAAGCTCCCCCTCCCGCAGGGTTTCTATTGATTAGCCTAGCGCCCGAGTAGGGCCTCCTTTAAAACCCGAATTAACATCAGCTCACACCCACCCACTGCAAAGTGCAAGGCGACAGCTTCGCAGGCGAAGGCTCCCGCAGGCTGCGCCCCTCCCTCCCCGCAGAGCGGCTTTTCTGCCGTGTCACAAGCCCCGGCCGCGCCTGGCGCTGAGGGGGCT
>NW_009260349.1:416117-418872 GCF_000687185.1 Egretta garzetta | reverse complement strand
GTGCAGGTGCAGAAACGGGTGTGAGGTGTCATCTCCCAAAATGTGGCCCACAGCTAGCTCCTGGCGTGGCTGGGTTTGCACGCTGAGCCTGGAACAGTCCAAATTTCGCTAGCCCCAACACCATTTCCCAAAAACACCCAGTATTAAATTCAAAATTCAAACCACGACCCAAGTTGTGTGGCTCTCGTTCTCAGCTGTTTCTTGCTCTTTCCAGTTTTACGCCTCTCATTTGCACCTACATGAGCAGGTGGGAATTGCTGAGGCCAATGAAATTATCTGGTGGCTTTCCAAGAGCCGGGAACACACTTCTTCAGTGGGACAGAGAGTCTGCTGCTGGTCACCTACGTTACACCACCAGGCTTGCTGATGACCGGCCTTGCCTCCTTTCAGAAGTCGGGATAATTCTCTTGAGCAAAATGCCCATTTATTTATTTTAGGAGAAGGGAATGCAGCCCATGGGGGAAGTATTTCAAGATGATCGGTAGCACCGCAGCCACCCCATCGTCTTCTGACCATGGCGGAGGCAACTTCTCCAGCCATGCCCAGGGCTTTGCTTCTTCCTCTCACAAATATCCCAGAGACTTTGCTGGATTTGGGGACTTTTTGCCCTCCTAGCCCTGGCTGGGAAGACCCAACAGGGTCAGCACCAGCTGCTCCTTTCTCCAGCTGCCCCTTTCCTCAGCGCTGCAAAAATAAGGTGACCAAATCTGAAGCCTAAAGCCCCCAGCCCTGGGTCATTGGCAGAGAGAAGCCATAGCCTCTTGCTGCCAGACCCAACGTGGCACTCGGGGCTGTGAGAGCCAGGTTTTGGCAGCCTCAAGCCCTGGGAAGAGGTGGAGGAGCCTCCTCGGGCACAACTGGGGCTGAGGAACTGGGCTGCCAGGAGGGTGATGGCGAGCCCTGGCACTGGACGGGTAGGGACGGCTGGGAAGGAGCCCAGTGAGAAGAAGACATCAGGCAGCAATGGGAAAGAAGGAAATTACAGGCCTTAAACACTTCCAGAAACAAATTTTTGATGTAAATCTTCCTTCTGAGGAAAAAAAGGAGTGATTCTACGCTTCCATCACTCGCCTCCCCCCGCCCGAGACACACACACCTTCACACACACACGCGCTGAAATTAGTTGTGACAGCTGAAATTCTCCTCTCGTCGGATGCCGTTTGACAGGGTACTTAAAAAAGGAGGAGGGGGGCCTGCTGCCTTTATTTTTATCCAAATGGCTCAATTACTGCAAAGCCCCACAGAGAAAATTATGGATGTTTGCCTCTATTTTTCTCCCCTTGTCTCGACAACTGTAGATATTTTGTTTTCCTTCTTTCCATCTCCTTTTTTTTTTTTTTTTCCCTTTTTGTGGTGGTGGGTGCAGGGGGGGGAAGGTGGACAGGGACCAGGACGGGGGATGGATGGGGAGGTGCGGGGGACCCAGGGCAAGGGACGAGATGCTGGTGCGTGGTGGCCCTACCACCATCACACAACTTGGTCCTCTACCCGTCTCCCTGGTGTCACCTCGCACCTTTGCAAGCTCCTCACATCCCCCTCGTCCCTGCGTCCCCCACCCTTCTCCTCCAGGCCTCTCTCCCTCTCTTCTCCCCCACCTCCCTCCTCTGCTTCCCCCTGCTCTCCTCCCCGCCACCCCCTCCCTGTGCCTCTCAAAGCCACCATAATAGCAGCTTGTTTGGCACTTCACTTGGTCTCAATGAGAAAATTCCCCCCTCTCCCTCTTTTTGCCTTCGTTATTTCCAAACCCTGCAATAGCTCCTTTGCTCAGGGCTGCGGGAAGTGCCCATTTTTCAACATTTTTCTTTGGCTTATGTTTGTCATCCTCTGAATTACCGCACCGGGGAGTCCAGTCAGCCCGACACCAGGCCCTGCTATTCACGCCTCTCCTGCTCCTTAAGATCATGTAGGGAGAAATTAGTTATTTATTTCAAGCACCACTGCAATACACTTCTCCTCAGAAGTGTTTGTTTTGATCCCCTGCTGGAAAAGGAGGCTCCGCAGGGAGCGCCGGCAGCACCGGGTCCGGCAGGAGATGCAGTGAGGACAGGGCAGGGTGTGGGCAGCCCAGGGGGCTCCTGGGAGAGGTTTGAGTGTGGAGACCCCCAGCGAACACGTGGCTTGCGAGAGGGGTCCCCACCACGCTGAGATGTTTCTCCAAGGCTTCTCCTGGAGCAGCTGCTCTCTGCGGGTCCTGAGAGATTCCAGGTGGTGTTGTCCCATCAGGAAACCTGGTTGTCCATGGTTTTAGCCCTAGGTCAGACGTGCCATGGTGAGATGGATCCCAAGACCACATGGCGCCGGGGGAGCGTCCCATCCCAAGGTGGCCATGACTACTCCAGGGAGCACAACCCAGGAGGCTCTGCTAAGTGCTGAAAGATTGGGCAGATTCGGTGGCTGGAGGAAGGAACCCTCCTCCAGCCCACGGTCACCAGACATGGTCCCCAGTCCCACTCACCAGGCACTATCCTGCCCACCCTGGCCCCCTTCGTGGAGCGGTGCCAGCCCTGCCTGGGCAGCCAGGCTTTTGGGCAAGGGCAGTGCAAACCAGGAAACATTCCCCAGCTTGGAGAGTCCCAGGTGGTGGGAGCTGGGAAGGACATTGCCTGTCCTTGGAGGTCATAACCCACCTCCCCTTCTCCCCGTGCCAGGGTCAGGAGTCAGCGAGCCCTGCTGCTGAGCCCACCGGTGCCGCTGCGGACAGGGCTGGCATCGCCGCAGCTCCACGGATGGTGCCCATGGCCCCGAGCCCCCCGCC
>NW_009260349.1:411021-412892 GCF_000687185.1 Egretta garzetta | reverse complement strand
CCCCCCGCTCCCCCCCCCGCCACCCCCTCCCTGTGCCTCTCAAAGCCACCATAATAGCAGCTTGTTTGGCACTTCACTTGGTCTCAATGAGAAAATTCCCCCCTCTCCCTCTTTTTGCCTTCGTTATTTCCAAACCCTGCAATAGCTCCTTTGCTCAGGGCTGCGGGAAGTGCCCATTTTTCAACATTTTTCTTTGGCTTATGTTTGTCATCCTCTGAATTACCGCACCGGGGAGTCCAGTCAGCCCGACACCAGGCCCTGCTATTCACGCCTCTCCTGCTCCTTAAGATCATGTAGGGAGAAATTAGTTATTTATTTCAAGCACCACTGCAATACACTTCTCCTCAGAAGTGTTTGTTTTGATCCCCTGCTGGAAAAGGAGGCTCCGCAGGGAGCGCCGGCAGCACCGGGTCCGGCAGGAGATGCGGTGAGGACAGGGCAGGGTGTGGGAGGCCAGGGGGCTCCTGGGAGAGGTGTGAGTGTGGAGACCCCCAGCGAACACGTGGCTTGCAAGAGGGGTCCCCACCACGCTGAGATGTTTCTCCAAGGCTTCTCCTGGAGCAGCTGCTCTCTGCGGGTCCTGAGAGATTCCAGGTGGTGTTGTCCCATCAGGAAACCTGGTTGTCCATGGTTTTAGCCCTAGGTCAGACGTGCCATGGTGAGATGGATCCCAAGACCACATGGCGCCGGGGGAGCGTCCCATCCCAAGGTGGCCATGACTACTCCAGGGAGCACAACCCAGGAGGCTCTGCTAAGTGCTGAAAGATTGGGCAGATTCGGTGGCTGGAGGAAGGAACCCTCCTCCAGCCCACGGTCACCAGACATGGTCCCCAGTCCCACTCACCAGGCACTATCCTGCCCACCCTGGCCCCCTTCGTGGAGCGGTGCCAGCCCTGCCTGGGCAGCCAGGCTTTTGGGCAAGGGCAGTGCAAACCAGGAAACATTCCCCAGCTTGGAGAGTCCCAGGTGGTGGGAGCTGGGAAGGACATTGCCTGTCCTTGGAGGTCATAACCCACCTCCCCTTCTCCCCGTGCCAGGGTCAGGAGTCAGCGAGCCCTGCTGCTGAGCCCACCGGTGCCGCTGCGGACAGGGCTGGCATCGCCGCAGCTCCACGGATGCTGCCAATGCCCCCGAGCCCCCTGCAGATGTGCTGCAGGCAGGCTGCCGGGGAAGGGGCCCAGGGAGCTGCAGCTTTAAAGAAAGAAGAGGAGCAGCGGGAGGAAGAAAATGCAAAATTGGCCCAGTGGGTAGACCTGCTATTTAAGTGCAGTTGAGAAGCGAGCGGGAGGAATTACAGGAGAAATGATAGTGCCCTGACAGCTGCCATTTCCCACCGCCAGTCTCCCCTAATGGAGTCCTAATGTAGTGGTGGGCTCTTCGCTGACAGCCCAGCCCGAGACAGGGCTCGTCTTTGTGCTGGTGACAGATGGGACAGTCCGGCAACAAACCTGTAATCCTCTGATTTCTGCTGCTGGCTCAGCTTAACCCCTTCTTCCCCCGGCACCCACTTGCTACCCAGGTGTGTGGCCAGTGTGGGGTCCAACCTGCCCCCGGGGTCCCCCATCGGCCCGCTCCAGCATGCCGGGTCTGGCAGCAAAGCAAGATGCTGGGAAGAGGAGGCAGCTGCCTGCAGCTCCCTCCGCATCACTCGGCTGCTGTTGGCCAGGGCAGCATGGAAGAGGCCAGCCTGGTCACCAAACCGAGCTGGAGCAGGCAGCAGCACGGCTCCCTGTGGGGAAAGCAAAAAGCCAGACCCTGCTCTGGCCGGGTTCCCTGTGCCACTCTGCCTGCACGGCATTTGGGCAGGCAGGTGAGCGCAGGCAGGTGAGCGCAGGCAGGTGAGCGCAGGCAGGTGAGCGCTGCGGCACGGT
>NW_009260349.1:410314-410990 GCF_000687185.1 Egretta garzetta | reverse complement strand
CCGCCGCTGGCTGCCAGCTTTGGCACTGAACCTCCCTGACTGCCTCAAATTAGCCCCAAACCAGGGTAGGATTAGACAGTTTTAAGCTAAAAAGGTGTGACAGTTCCCCCTCCCCCCCCAAGACTACATGCAGCTCCGGTCCCGCTCCTCAGGATGCCGGGGGTGGCAGCAGGAAAAGCTGCCAGAGTTTTTCCACAGAAAAATAAACGGAGCTACTCCACACACTTGTCTGTCTGCTGGGAGGGACCCTCTGCAGCAGAGGGATGGGCAGAGGGATGCTCTCGGCCCTAGGATGCAAAGGGGAAGATTAACCACCTGCTGATCTCCTCTCCCCCATCCCAAAGGGCCCAAAGGATCCCCGAGGAAGGATTTTTGGATGCTTCTCCATTAGGCAAAGGTGCAAGCCCCTCTGCCCCCTTCCTAGCATGGAGTATCTCTCACTTTCACCCTATCTGCCCTCCAATGCAAGTCTGGGTCTCCATCCCCTCTGCTGAAACCCACCGGCATCCTTCCGAGCTGCAAGGGAGCTCCTCCCATCAGCACGGGGCAGCCAGCAGACGCAGAGCCATCACTCCAGGATCACAGGCACCGAGCAAAAAGTCAAGTCACCAGCCTGGCAGGGTCCCAGCACCCTCCTCATCTCTCCCTGAGCTCCCATCCCACCAGCAGCATTCCT
>NW_009260349.1:406911-410298 GCF_000687185.1 Egretta garzetta | reverse complement strand
GTTGGCAGGGAGGACAGAAAGCTCCAGGCAGCTCTGCTGGGTCCATCTGCTCATCCATCCCACTGCAAAGGGAGGTCCTGAGCTGAGCCCTGCTCCTGGCTCTGCAACCACCTTCTCCAGCTGATCCGGACCTACCCGAGGCCACGAGGAATAGAAACATCCCCATCCTGCATCCCTGCCCCACCAAACCCTGGGGAGCAGCTGAGACCCCGGGGGCTGGTCCTGGTGGATGCTGAGGGTCCCCATCACCCTCTTCTCGGCAGGGAGCTCCGGCCCCGACAGCGTTAGACCCTCCTCGGCAGGAAAGCGCAATGCGGCGTGCGCAGGTCCTTGGCACAATTAGCCAACAAGTGGCTGTTTTGTGAGGGATTGTTGCTGATGTGTTTTAAGTGGCTTTCTGAGTGGAAAATGTGAGGCGCTGGAGAGGCCGGCAGACAAAGAGGGGGATGCATTAGGTTTTATTGGTCTGCTTCGCACACATCTGACATCACTCCATGGAGCAAGTTCTGCCCGGCTTTGGGGAAAATGAAAAATAAAGCAAGAAAAAGGGGCCAAGGGTACAGGGGCGGGGGGAGCACGAGTGATTCAAGCAGGCAAGTGGGGGCTTAATAGCAGGAGACACTGGAGCAAACTGTGTCAACCAGATGGGACCCGGGTGCCGCGGGAGGAGAGGGGAATTAGCCAACCCGCGCTTTGTTCCAGCAGAAAGCGCGGCCCTCTCCCCCCAGGAGCTGCCTACATGTGATATAATACAGCCCCTTTCAGCCGCTAAGCTGGCCAAGGACAAAAGTCACCGATAAATAGCGAGAGGGCGAGGCTGAAAGCAAAAGGCAGAGTTGCCAAGAGCCCCCGCTTTCTCCTTGGGCCGCTTGCACTGACATGGCCCTGGCCTCCAGCACAGGGACCCATGGGCACGGTGGTGGCAAGGCTGGGGGCGATGCCATGGGACAGGGCTGGGGGCTGGAGCAGTTTTGGAGGTATGGTACCTTCAGCAGGGGTGTTCAAGGGTTGTCCATGGTTTCTCTGCCTTAATGCCCTTAGCCAAGCTCCAAGAGCCAGAGCCCCCGTGCCTCGGGCATCCCGCAGCGTGCATTGGGAAAGGCTGGAGGCTGCTGTCCTGGCCATGACTCCTGGCAGTCCACCGCTTGTGCTTATTAAGCCAATGTGCATCCTTTACCTGCATGCCAGGCTCCTGTAGAAACACCTCCAGCACCAAATAAAACAGTTCAAAAATCCCTCAGCCAGCCCCGACCACCAAGGAGCCAGAAGCAGACCCCACCAAGCGCTCTCCCTGCAGCCGCCTGCTTGCAGCCATGGGCATCCCCCAGTTCCTCTGCTGCTCATCCAGAGCCTGGTGGGCACCCTGAGCCCCCACCCACTGCCACCCCGCTGCCCGCAGCAGCTCCACGTCTGCTGGGTGGGGAACTTGAGGGCTGAAGCCAACCCAACTCCTCAGGTTTTAGACCCAAAGGCACCCTGGCCATCATGCCCTGGCACAGAGCTCAAGACCCGCAAACATTTGCTGGAAGGAGACCCCAAACACCCCTGGTCTGAGCTGGCACCCCTGGTTTGGGGTCTCCCTCCGCTCCCAGCCCCCAGCAGGGACCCAGCACAGCCAAGCACTAAACCAGCCATGGGGCTGTGCAAACAAGTGGGACCCCCCCATCCTTCCCCTCAGAGGGGTCTTCCTTGCTCTTGTGGAAATATTGATCCAGATAAACCAGGGAGATGCATTAGGTGCTCCAGGGGGGTCAGGAGATCAGTGGCTCAGCTGGCCACCCGCTGCCCTGTGCCCGTGGGGTCCAGGATGGGCAAGAGGAGCGCTGGGGGCCTTGGGAAGCCCCTTACACCACCGAGGGGGCCAGGGCCAAAGTGCTTTTGCCGAGGGGAGGTAAAACAAATCGATGAGGGGCCACCGTGACACGCTGACCCTGGCGCTGAGCTGTGGTTTTAACGCGTGACAGTAAATCTGGGCAGGGGGCTTGGAGGCAGATGGCTGGAGGAGGGAGGCGAGACAGGGCACTGTCTGGTGGGATGAGGGAAGGACGAGAGCTCCCAAAGCGAGTGGAGGCTGGCACATCCCCCAGGGAAAGGAGAGGAGGTGGGAGAGGGCAGCTCGGATGCTAACCCAAGGATGGGTGATGCCTCTGCCATGACTGGGATGTCCCTTGTAGCCCAGCATCACTCCCGAGCAGTCCCTCCTGCCACCACACATGCCCTGGTCCAGCCGGGAGGGCTGTAGGGTGCCAGAGCAGAGAGACCCCTAGGCTTTCTCCAAACCCATTTCTATCCGGCCAAGGGGAAGCATCCCCTCTGAACGGAGGTCTCAGTTTCCAGCCCTCGCTGTCTCTCACCCCTCACTGAAGCCAGAGGAGAGGGCAGAAAGGCACCAACGGCTGCAGATCCGGTTACCTGAGGCCAACAAAACCTACCTGTCCCTTCCCGGCTGCTCCCCCTGCCCCCTCTCCGGGGGGACAAACCAGAAGGACCCCCCCGGCCCTCCCCGAGCATCGCCGGGTCGCTGCCCACCGCGATCGAGTGACCAGATGGACGGCAGGCTCGCGCCGCAGCCTCCTCTGTGGGTCCCTTGTCCCCCGCCCCAAGCCGGCTGAGCTTTGACGCTCTGTCCCCCCGGGGCAGCCTTTTGTCAGGGGTGTGCAGAAGGGCCCCTGTGTCCCTCTGATCCCCGCCGGCCCCACGGCAGTGCGTCCCCGGCCGGAGCATAAAGCTGGCTTTCAGGGATCCGGCGTTGGGAAACTCCCAGGGAAGAAGCAAGGGAGCTTCTTGTTAAACGGGGAGACAAAGCCACCTTGTTAAGGGGTTTACAAAGGCGACCATCTCCCCCTTGCCTGGGAAGCTCGCGGCCGGCGACTCCCAACCTCACCGGGGGGATGGCTTTCCCTCAGAAAGATGGGAACACTTAATAGCCGTGCTGTGCTGCAGCCCTGTGACCCATGTTCTCCCATGAACCCGCTTGGAGCCACGTCTCCAAAGGAAAACGGGGACCCAAACGCTCGTTGTGGGGTCTCCCATGGTTTTCCCGTGAATGCATTGCCAGTGGTGGTGTCCCTGCTGGGGGAATGCCATCCTTGGCGCTGCCAGACTATTACCAGCACTCGGGTACCACTGCCTGCCCAAAATTACATGATATTGGGTGAGGTGGGCCAGGGTCCCCTCCCGCACAGCCTGCAGGGGGGGGAGGTGGAGCCCCAGGAGGGGAGGTGATGAGGACGGAATCCCTCAGGGCACAGCCACACAGGACCTCCCCGTTTCCCTCCTGCAAAACATCCCCCCTTCCGCTCCTTTTCTCCAAGCAATAAAATAAAGTTTAAGCAAAACCCCAGTGGCCCCACAGGTGCTCTGCCCCCCCCGGGATTTTTTTTTTAA
>NW_009260349.1:403316-406864 GCF_000687185.1 Egretta garzetta | reverse complement strand
AAGCCCCTGCACCCCCCATTTCACAGATCACATCTGGCGGTTCCTCAGCCCATGGCCACATCCAAGCCCCCAGGCTGCATTGCCCAAACCTGTGCATTGTTCCGAGTTGTTCTTGGCAACGCTTGCGCTAAAATCCACATGCAATTAGGTAATTACCTCTACCTCCAGAGAAACGGGAAAATTGATTTTGCCATAGTGATGTGGCAGGCTGCGGTAGCCGGCGTTGGCTGGTCAGCTTATAAAAACTGGGACCCCCTGGGCAAGTACAAAGCCCACCCGGGCATGACAGCGACCCAGGAAGGGGAGACCTGCCTCTGCTAGCAATCCCTAGGGATGAGGAAAATGGGCCAAGCCCTGCGCAGTGAGCCCTGCCAGACAGCGAGCACATTGCCAAAAAAAGCCAAATTAACAGCAAGGAGCTTTCCCCCATGCTTTTCCCTGTGGCACACACTTGCCTCCCACCTACGCTTGCAGGTGGCACTCTGAGGGGTCCACATCACTCCTGGCATCATCCCCACATCCTCCTCCTCTTCCTCTCCCTGGGGAAATGCCATCCCCGGGTGAGTGATGCTGGAGGACACATCACCTTCTCTGCTTTGAGCCAGCAAATGTGAGCTGCTGCGGCCACCCGCACCCACCCTGGGTGCCAGTCCTTCGCCGGGAAGCCCCAAGCACAGGTCTGTGCCCCATGGGGCCGGGCTGGAGGCAGCTGTCCCTTGCTGGGACCAGCAATAAATTGGTCTGCTGCAGCTTTAAAGAAGCATGTCTGTTCCTCGGCTGGCTGCAGGGCTGGTGGCAGCGGGGAGAGCCGGAGGACACCTGCGGAGATCCTGTACAGCTGGGGAAGATTAGCCTTTTCCACTAGACAAGACCCATTACCATGTTCCAATATACCATCACTTCCGCTAGGAGAGCCTGCAGATGAGATATCGATTGCAGTGACCCCGGACAAGCCCTTCCCCAGAGCCTGGGAGGGTGGCAGAGCAGCCCCACGGCACGGCCTGCAGCACAAAGAGGGGGTGCAGCTTCCCAAGGGCATGCCCAGGGACCCCCAGCCCCAAGGGGGTGAGAGACTGCCACGGAACAGGCTGGGGCTTGAGCAATGGGGGGATGCACAGAAGAGCTCTGAAGCCCATCAGTGACCCAGGTCCCTTCCCAGGGTCCCACCATCCTCTTCCCAGCCACAGCTCTGCCCTGGGGACAGAGAGCACCCAGCCTATGCTTGCTGCCCTTACAACAGGCTGGATGTTGCAGAAACAAGCCTGCCACCTTGAAAGCCCAAAACATTATCCCCCATAATGCCTCTGCCAGGGAGTTACTGGGGTTCAGGAGCTGCTCACACCATGCCACTCACCCACTGCTCTTCCCTCCTGCTACCATGTGGGGCTGGCAGCCCCAGCCCCTGAAATACTTCCCCGAGACACACCAGGGGCAGGAGGATGCTGGGAAACTGCAAGGGAGGCAATGAGAAACCACCGAATCATGGGAATGAGAAGGGCTGATGGTAATTAAAGTAGTAAAGTAATTAAACATGTGGTGTTTGACTCGCAGCATCCTATCGCTGCAGCCCCCGGTAGCTGCACCAAGGGCAGGCACTTGCTGGTTCTTCTGTAACCTGCGGTCCTACGATTTTCAAGATTTTTTTTTTTTCTCCTGCAAGACTCACGCTGGGTTTGCCTTGGCTTTTTGAATACACCGAGCTCTGCTTTACCAGCATGATGCGCTTTCAGCCCAGTTGGAAGCAGCAGCTGGAAGCCAACGCACACTGATCCTCCAAGGCTGACCACAGCCACGTCCACCACTGCCTCCGAGGGCAACCCTGCGCTACCCAGGGGGTCGGAGCTGCCATGGAACGCAGCATCCTCTACTCTCAGCCGACAACCTCGTTGCACATCCCAGCAAGTGCGGCGAGGCATGGGCAACCGGGGCACCCTGGGGCCCGTGCTCCCAAGTGCTGCAGCGTGAACGCTGGAGGAGATTCGAGGCCTCGGGGTGAAATGGCTTTTTCCAGCTGATGATTCAAGCACCCCAGGGAGAGGCGGCCCAGCTGCTCCGATGAGCCCTCCCCGAGCACATCTGGCATTTCTCAAGCATTTGGGCACAAGAAGCTTCTGCTGTGACACTGTTTTTTGGCTGGTTTTCCTCCAAAAGAGACATCAGCTCATTGCACCAATTTCTTTCAAACTCCACTTTGCCAGTTGTGACCTCGGCCATGGCCAAGCCGTGTGGCTGCCGAGGGTGGGCAGGGAAGGCAACCCTCAGGTTTACAGGGCTGCCCATTGTCCCCTGGGCCAGCACAGCATCCCCTGCAGCATGTGGGAGGGCAGCAGCTCTGTTTCTGTCTTGGTTTTTAGATGATCCCTCCCAGGAGATGGCTCCTGATGAGGTTTCAAGCCCTGTCCCCCACCTGGGAGGGGGCTGCTGTGGGAGGAGCAGGGCTGGCTCAACACTGGGCACCCATGCCAGGGTGGGCTCAGCAGCACAACCCTGCCAACTACGAACTGCTGCAGGGCTTGGGGACACGGCTCACGCGGGACCCCACGGGTGGCTGCACTCTCTGCACAGACTTGCTGCTGAAAGCAATGGGGTGTAGGCAACAGGGCGGCCCCACGCAGCATCCCCCCTCCCTGCACCCCACGGGGGTCAGACAGGCTCCGCCAGCCCAGAAAACCATTTTTCTCCCCCTGCCTGACAGCCCTCCACTGCTTTCTCCTCCCAAGATGGTCGCTGCCAGTAATAGCAGGGAAAGTCACATCCAAGCTGGGAAAATAACATGTTATTTTCCCAGCTGTGATGTCAGAGCTTGTCACGCTCGCCGGCTCAGCAGCGGGGTGGGCAGGGCACGCCTGGACATCCCCAAATGGCCACCGGGCCTGCCTGTCCCCCTGGGGGCTGCAAAAATGTTCCCCCTTTTTGGTGGCAGCTCTGCTTTTGCTCCCCAAATGGCTGGGAAAACGGCATGTCCCTGCTGCCGGGATGGGGCTGCCGGGTGCCCCGCAGCCGTGCCGGGCACTGCAGGATGCAGCATGGGGGGTGCATCGCTCCCAGCCCCCGGAGAGCATCTCTGCTCCCGACCCGGGGACACCCACCATAGGGATATCCCAAACCGATATCCTCAGTGCTGCAGAGCAGCAGCGTGTCTCGGGTGTTTGCATGGGTTAGAAAGTGTTTCCTTTCTTTCCTCCTGCTTCCACCCTACATTTCGGAGCAGGTCTCCCTTCCTGAGCCCCCCCTGCATCCCAGCCGAGTGCTGCAGCCTCAGCCCCAGGGCTGGAAGGACCCGCAGCCCCCCCAGGTGTGATGGAGAGAAAGCCCAGCCTGGAGCAAGCACTCCTCCTTGCCTCCCGCGACACCGTTGGAGGATATTTCCCTTGGTTCTTTGCTTTTCAACAAGCCATGAGTCTCTTAAAATGCACTAAAACAAAGACAAAAGAGGAAGGCTCAAATCCTCTTAACCCATCCCCGCCACCCCACTCGCCCCTCTGGACCAGTGTCGTGCGGGGCGATGTCCCCTGCTCCCCACCTTCACAAGGTACCAGCAACCCCCC
>NW_009260349.1:402558-403284 GCF_000687185.1 Egretta garzetta | reverse complement strand
AAATTTCACAAAGCCCAGCTCGGGGAAGCGCTGGGCCAGAAGAGCAAACAAACAAGGCAGGAATAAAGCCTGGCTCTCAATGAGCGGACCCAGCACGTGGCTGGGTTTTTATTTCTTTCCCCAATTCTCCTCCGGCCGACCACCTTTTTTTTTATTTAATGATTGCGTTTCACTTGCCACCCTGTAACAAAGCCATCACCTCCGCCGTGACTCTGGGGAGACGAGTTACAATTACAAATTACTACCACAATTAGCGCTAGTTCTTAGAGAAATTAGAAAGGGGAGCGGGAGGCTCGTGTGCGATTGATTGCTATTCATCCTGCTTTACGGTGACCTTGCTCTGGAGACGATGATATTCCTTCAGCCTGAAAACTGGATTTAAAAAAAAAAAAAAATTAATTGCAAATTAACAGTAATAACACACATTTCCTTTCAATTAATTTAAGCAGAATGAGGGGGCGTGAAGAGCAGGCGTTTGTTAAGGCCTGTACAGTTTAATTATTTTTTTTTTCCCCACGAGATAATGTAATTAATTTATCTTAGAGGGGTGGGGAGACATGGCGGATCGGGGAGAACAAAGCAGTTAACAGGCAATGGAAAAATTAAGAGCCCATTATGTAAATGTGCCATGTTTTACACCCCTGGAGTTGGGGGGGGTGGGAGTATGGCAGGGTTTGAGGAATAAGTAAAATAACGACCGGCTGTGCTGGGGAAGGTTGTAATTAG
>NW_009260349.1:397433-401891 GCF_000687185.1 Egretta garzetta | reverse complement strand
TTCCCATGCCCCTCAACTGAAAAGAAAAAAAGGTTCTTTTTTTTAAGTATAGTCTGAGCCCCCCCCCAGCCAGTGTAGCTTATTCTGAACACTTGTTGATACTTCCAGAAGCAAAAAAAAAAAAAAAAAAAAAAAGAAAGAGTTTACAATGATTTTACCTCCCCTGACGGGCTACAGAAAAACCTCTGTGCTTTTATTTTTGCTCATTCGAGTGGTTCTGACCTGCTCTATAATTATGTTACTTTCTACCTACTGTGCAGAGGCATTTCCACACAGCTCTGCCTCTCACAGCTTTCTCTCGGGTTCCTGTGACGCCGTCACTCAAAGGCTTTCAAACCAGCGATGTAGAAATCAAAAAGAAAAGGAAAATGGTTGGAGACGCAGGGAGAATAAGTGCCCCTGCTTTTCTCTCCCTCTCTCTTTTTCCTCCGTCCCACCCCCCTCCATCCTCCTTTTTTTTCTTCCCTCTTTTTTTTTTTATTTATTTTTTTTTATACTTTATTCATTTAATCTCTCCAAGTGAGAGCGCGAAGCATAATGAAGGGTTGGGACGGATTATTAGGAGCTGTTGATTTTGAGGGGGAGGGAAGGGGGGAAAAAAAGCCAGAGAAGAGAAAGAGAGAAGATAATTTGACATTTACTCCGACTGATCTAAACTCATTCGGGTGTATTTATGGCTTATAAAGTGTTTAGAGAGATTGAAAGGGGTTGAGGGAGGGCTGGGGTGGGGGGAGTGAGCGAGAGAGAAAACAACGCGAAGAAAAAGGAAAAGCCAGAGGAAAAAAATAATATTGACTTGAAAACAGGGCTCTTGCTTCAGCCGGGCACTTGGCTGGGAGGACACTGTCCTTGGTGTCACCAGGGATGGGACAGGATGGGATGGGCTAGGATGGAGTGGGATGGGATGGGGTGGGATGGGACGGGATGCTCGCTGCCATCCCCCCCGCCCACCCTGGCCCCCCAAGCCCCACTCACCTCACCAGCTCCTCGTTGTACAGCGACCGCGGTGACTCCCGGCCGAGGATGTAGACCTGGCCCTTGAAGACGGAGAGGCGCACGGTGCCCACCACCGCCTCCTGTGAGCGCCCGATGCACTGCCGGAGGAACTCGCACTCGGGGCTGTGCCAGAAGCCTGCGGGCAGGAGGCAGCGTCAGAGGGGGCACGGGGGAGGCCGGGGTGCCCTGGGGTGCCCATGCAGGGTGGTCCCCCCAGGCTGTCCTGTAAGGCAGACGCTAATAATTTACAAGGGAAGGGACGCGGTCACAGGACTGTCCTCTTTAGGACAAGAGGAAACGGCCTCAAGTTGCACCAGGGCAGGTTTAGGTTGGACATTGGGAAAAAACTCTTCCCCAAAAGGGCTGTCAAGCACTGGAAGGGTCTGCCCAGGGAAGCGGTGGGGTCCCCATCCCTGGAGGGATTTAAAAACCGGGCAGATGAGGTGCTTAGGGACATGGTTTAGTGGTGGGATGGCAGGGTTAGGGGAACAGTTGGGCTTGATGATCTTAAAGGTCTTCTGCAACCTAACCGATTCTGATTCTATGACTGGGAGAGGTGCCAGGACACCCAAGTTCAGCCCTGAGGGATGGACACCCCACGTGCGTCCCCTCCCCTTGGTGGCAGGAGAGCTGCTGGAGAAGGGGCAGCAAGGCCCTTCTGCCAGCTCCTCTGGGCAGGGGGCCCTCATGGAAATTAAGAGCTTCGTTAAGTTATTATGAACCCGCCACTCACAAACCAGCATCTCGGGAGCGTCAGGTGGAATCAGACAGACAGACATGGAATCTAGGGGGGACCAGCTCGCAGCCCCCCGGGATGGGGATGACCTGCTCTCCCCTGGGACTGGCAGGGCAGGGATCGGCCCCAAAGGGTCAACCCCAACCACGGCCTCTGCTCAGGGGGATGCAGCCCCCACAGCAACACTTCACCCCTGGGCAGCCCTGGGAAGGGAATCACCCCCGGCCATGGGGGTCCCAGCGGGGCAGCCCCCCCAGCCCACTCCCACGCCCTGTCCTGGGCTGTATCGGGCTGTGTGTCGGGGCACAGATGTCTCGGCAGCCCCGGGTGGGCTCAGCTCCCTGGCCCTTCCTAGGGCAGCGGGGCTCTGCTTTCCCTCGCCACCGCGCTCCCCGTGTCACCGCTCATGGTTTAACTTGTTCCCCCCGCACTCCCAGGGTGAGGGGCTGGCGGGATGCAGGGAACCGGTGCCAGCACCCACCCAAAGCTCCATCTAACCACGACCACAGCAAGCATCTCCCCCTCCTGCCCCAGCTCTGACCAGCACAGCGGCCCCTCAGGCACCCCAAGCCCCCGGCAGCCAGCTGAAGGCTGGGAATGGGGGTAATGTGCATTTGCACCGCGGCCCCCCCAAAACACATCCTGCAGGAGCGGCTCTTGGCATTGCCATCCACCGAGGCCACCGTGGACACACGGAGGGGCCATGGCCCTGCCTGTGCCCCCTCCTGTCCCTAAGCAGGGTAATTAGCCAGGGAGCCCCTGGAGACCTGGAATAAAGCCTGGGAGATGGAGAGGGAGATAGAGGAGGAGAGAGAAAGAGCCCATTCACCGCCCTCCGGTCATCCCCAGGTTTTATCTCTCCCATCGCCCTCCTGCTCGGCTCGCACACCGGTGCCCTCTCACCTTTCCCTTCCCAGCTGGGCTCCGGGGCCGAAGCCATTAAAGAAACAAACAATTTCTTTTGTTGTTTGGCCTCGCCAGCCCCGAGCAGGGCCGTATCCTGCAGCCTTGTCCCTGGGCTCTGCGTAGCCCTGCTCTGCGGCACGACATCCGAGCCCTGCAACCTCCCAGCACCAAACCCAGCTCCCTGACCCAGACCACCTTGCCACCCCATCATGGCATGGCCGGGGGGTTCAGGACCCCTTCCCCACAACTGGCACTGCCATGCAGGCAGGGACTGTGGCTCCAGGCAAATACACCCCTCTATTTGGTAACCACCCTCCAGGTACAACTCTTTAAACATCAGGATAGATGTAGGGCTGTCGCATCCTTGTAAAAATAAACCTGAGAGACGTTAAAATAATAACCAGCTACTTAAATCCTGACTCCGACAGCTCCAGGTGCAAGGAAGCATCCCCCTCCACACACACCCCCCACCGCAGACCCATTCCCCACTGGAAGCGATCCCCCTTAATGACCTTCCTGCCATGTAACCAGGATCCTGCCTTAATCACGGCATGGGCAGGGGGACAATGGCATTTCCGCACCTGGCCGTACCTGCCGGACGGGAGCTGGCTTCAAAGCCACCCCTCCACAATGGGATCAATGGGGACAGGGGAAGATAAACACCAGTTCTCCGAAAATCAGGGACTAGTTGCAATAATCAGGTGTTAAAGGAAGGTGAGCTTGAAAGCCTGGCCTCTGGCAGGGGGACCTGCGGGTGCTGTTTGCACCCTGTTGGGGTTGCTCCTTGGGTTTGGGCTTGGCTGCCAGGAAAAGCCCAGGGCCAGGCTGAAAATCCCCAGGGATTCAGCATCTGGAGCCAGGGACACAGCAGCCTTCGCCTGGCAGAGGTGGGGAGGGAGAAGCGAGACCGCGATTCCCTGAGTGGCTCTTTAATCTCCTGGCTTCACAACAAGCGAGTGGTTAGAAATAAACAAACAGGTTTATGCTTAAACTAAGAAAAAAAAAAAAAAAGTCAAAATAAAGGCAGCCCAGGACAAAGTCTGATAAAAATAGCCAGAGGCAGGAGCATCGGGGAGTGAATTAAGGCAGGGGCTATGATTCAAGGGGAAGGTGATCAAGAATTCTGCAGCCCCAGAAGCTCTCGCCCTACCAGGGCCCTAAAATACAGTTTAAGCAGCAAAGGGGCTCAGGCATTTAATGCCATTTGCCAAGGAAGACACAGGAGGGAATGTCCTGAGAGGGGAAGGTGCAGAGGATGAGCATGGGCATCAAAAACTGCAGGGGAGGAGACAGCCTGACCCAGTCCCGCCAGATCTGCTCCTGCCCAAAGCCTGAGCTCCTGGAGTCAGGTTATTCCCGAGGAACTGGCAGGCTGAGAAACGAGCACATATGAAAGAAAAAAAGTGTTGTTTGGCTGAGGGGCAGGAAATGTCCCTGGTGTGGGGTCTCCAGGGAGCTCGGCTCTGAACTGGGCAGAGGATGGAGGAAGAGCCGGGGCATGGGGCACACTGCTGTGCTTGGAGCTGTGCAGCAGGGGCCTGGCTGTGGGCAGTGGGGGTTTGAGCACACCTATGGCATTTTAGGTGAAATATTCCTTCAACTTCGCACCAGCAACCGGGTCGGGGTTGATCCATGGAGCAAGCCCCGGGCCAGTGCCAATGTCCCCTCCCAGGGGTGCCATTCCTGGCCCCCCCGGGGGCAGCAGCCCACGGCAGGCTGTTTGCCACAGCACCTGCCCCATGAGCATGGGGGCACTGAGCTGAGACCCCTCAAACTCAGCCCACATGGGTGGCTGAGCAGAGCCGAGCTGAAGGCACTGG
>NW_009260349.1:394416-397303 GCF_000687185.1 Egretta garzetta | reverse complement strand
CCCCCCCTCCCGCAGCCCCCTGACCCCAACAGCCAGGCCCACGGCACCTCGAGAGCCCCTTGTGCCATGCACCCCCGCCCCCGTGTGCTTCCCCCCCCCAGGGCATGGGGAGAGGTATCCAGCTTCAAACCCCACCGCGGGGACGGCCGTGCTGGGAGCTTGGGTGCTCGCGTGCCCTGGATCCCGAGGTGCTCCGGTCCCCGTCGGGCGTGCGGCGAGATGGAGGGGGTCGGGGGGAGCGCTGGGGAAAGGCAGTGTGGAGGGAGACAGAGGGAGGGTGAGTTGCAGCCTGTGAGGCACCCGAACATGGTGGATGGGATGAAGCGGTGGCACCGGGCTGGGAGAGATGCCGGGAGCATCCCCCAGCAGCAAGCTCTCGTGGAAGGAGGCATCTCCTCCCAAAAGCAGGCGTGGAACCCCTTTGGCACTAAAGCGGGCAGAGAGCGGGGTCGAGCTCAGCCCTCAGCACAAGCAAACCCATCTTTTCCTCTGTGAATAACCTCAAAATCCACACCTGAATTTTACAGCCCTGAGCACGTGTACCAGCGGGACCTGCAGCCTCCGGTAGCAACGAGGGAGGAGGATGAGGAGGGCTGGGAGGATGCTGCTGTGGTGGGGCCGGGCCGAAGGACCATACGTACCGTTGTACACCAGCTCGGAGAATTTCAAGGCGAGCCCCTGCTTGATTTTCCGTACTTCCCGGTCCATGGTGAAGGCCTCGATATCTAAATGCGCATGGTATAGGATCGTTCCCGCTGGGGTCTCATAGATACCTAGCCATTTTTCCAGGCAGGGGGAAAAGCAGAAAAAGAGAGAGAAACGAATGAGACCAAAACTGTCAGCAAATGACAAAAAATAATGATTTGGCTGACAGAAGGAGCTGTGGTCGAGCGCATTCAGTCCCAGCTTGCTGTAAAATGCATCTGTCATTATATTCATGCTGGGGCCGAGACAGTCCACTCCGCACCTTGCGGAGAAAATTTCTAGATTCCCCTCTTTGAAGAGGCACTCTGACGAGGCTAAATGACAGGGTTTGGGAACCGATCCCCCCACCGATCCGTGCCCAACGGTCTGCGGCTGAAAACCTGTAATTAAAGGAACGACGCGGGGCACAGGCACAGGGAGCGGAGGGCCTGAAGTACCCTCCTCTCCCCTCGGCTGGTGAGAAAGAGCCCCGCGCGTCCGCTGCGAAGCAATGAGGCTACCTGGGGGCTGGGAGGGCAACCTCATTTGGGGCTGGCAGGGCCCCCCCTCCGGTCCCTTCCCGCTTGCCCCCCCCATTGCACGAGGCCTGGGGATGGAGGGATGCTTAATGATTTTGGCGATGGGGGCTAAGGCTGCGGGCAAGGCGCTCCCTTTGTTCCAGCCGCTCTGGGCTCGTTTGCTGCATAACGTGTTTACTTGGGTTTTAAATAGGAGGGTGGCCACACCGTGCTCTGCTCCAGGCCGGATGCAGGTGGAGAGCTGGTGGGGGAAATGCTGAGCTAATCCGGCAGTGAACACGCATTGGGCAGGGCTGCAACCTGCCCACGGCCAGGGTACATCCCTGTCCCCTGCCCACCTGCCCTTGGGGACGGTCCCCTCCCAATGCTGGGCATCTGTGCTATGGCATGGCCATAGGAATGGCGAAGGACACCCACATGTTGGGGTTTGCTGGCACACAAAGAAATCCCAGAGGAATCTGTCCCTCCCGAAGAGGACACGTCCCCAGCCAGCCCCAGCACCGAGAGGGAATGAGGGGAGCCCATGGGGCTGTCGTGGGGGCACAGACCTGCACTGGGCTCTGCCTGCTCAGTGCCCTGGAGTGTGGCACAGGCTCAAGCAGGGTCCTGTCCCAGGGTGGCCACGGGTCCCACAGACACAGCAGGAGCCCTGTCCACCACAGCAGCCCAAGCCACTTCCATCAGACCTCATCCCTACCAGGCTCCATGATGTCAGCATCCTACCGGCACAGGATGGGTCTCTGTCCCAAAGGAGAGCCACCCCTCCTCTCAGGCCACCCCAGTGACGTTGCAGCCTGGTCCCTGGGGACAGGCCATGAGCTCACGCATCCCTGTGCTCACTGAGCACCATCCAGTGCTGCCAAAGCACCCAACCCTGCGGGGCTGCGGGAGGAGACAGCCGAGTTAACACCAAAACCCAGCCGTCGCCACAGGCACGACAGCGGCACAGAGGGCTGCTCTATGCCCCCTCCAGCCCCCGACTGTGAAGCTAACACAATTAATATTCCTTCTCCCTCCCCTTACGAGTTGTTAAAGCCAATTCAGGCTGACCAAAGGTTTATGTCTCTGTGCCCACCTCCTGCCTGTCTGCCTGCGCCCTGCCCGTCCCGTTCGACCTGATGCTGGAGGGCTGGGGACCAGAGGGTGACAGCCGGGGCGGAGGGGAGGGGAGCTGACAGTCGTGCTCCCAGCCTCACCACCGAGGAGACAAGAGACACCTTCAAAGTGACACTCGCAGCGTCTCCAAGTGTCTATTTTCATCTCCCCGTGTTTACAGGAAAAAGACAGGGGTGTCAGCACTGCAGCCTGGCGAAGCTTCAATCACCCCATAATTACTGCTGGGGAAGGGGGGGACCGAGGCCATCCGAGCAATTTTGCTGTGCTGAGTGCGGGCTGTCACTCCCGACAGTATCCACGGGACAGGACGGGATGCGGTGGCCTCCCGAGGGGAAGGGGGGGGGCAATGCTGCCCATGGGAAGATGCTGCCCAAATTTCCACTGCTGGCCCAGGGCTGCAACTGAGAGTGGCCTGGTCTGGGTTCATTGCGGGGAAGGCGTTTTCCGCTTTCCTCTTCCACCTGCTCAGCACAGGAAGGGGAGGAAAAGGAAGGAGGAAAAGCCCCAGCCAAAGGCAGCGCTCGGCTCTTTTGGCAGCGGCCATCCCC
>NW_009260349.1:391105-394384 GCF_000687185.1 Egretta garzetta | reverse complement strand
CCCCTCCTCCCACTAAAACAAATACGGCAAAATCGAGTTAATAGGGCTTAAAAGGCTGGCGCGGGCACGCTCAGCTTGCCCCTTGCCCATTAGGCCTTAACGAAGTTCAATTAGGAGCTTAGTAAAAATCAATGCAAATGAATTTTTCTCTTCCCCCACTCCCCGGGTCCAGGAGGTGAGGGAGAGGAGGCACCTGGCAGGAGCCTTCGCTGCCACCTCCGCGGCCGTGGAGGGCTCCTGATGTGCTGCTGACTACCTGTGCCTCAGTTTCCCCTGCAGAGCAGGGTCCCTGGGGAGAAGGGGTCCCTGTGCCACCCCAAGGAGCCCCGAGATGGTGGGAGCAAACAGCCACCGCTAGGATTTAAGGGATCATCTCCTCCCTCCTGCAAATCCAGGTCCTGGCTCCTGTCCCATTGACCCTAACCCTATTTGGGGTCCAAAACACTCCTGCAGAGCAGTGGTGGGGCCACCCTGAGCTGCCCTGCACCCCAAAACCCCCGGAGCCTCCTGCTCCAGCCCCCCCCATCCCAGCTCTCCATCTCTCCCGCACAGCATCTCTCAGAGCACATTTCTGGGAGGTTTCTGCTAATCCCAAGGAGCAAAACCGGGGGCAGGATCCTGCTCAAAGCAAGGAGGAAAACCCGCCACCAAGGTCTCGTCCCCAAGGCGCCGGCACCCCCGCTGTCCCCAGAGAGCCCGGTCCTCCCGCGTCTGCCAGCGCACAAACACAGCAGCGATCGCAACGGCAATGTCACGCAGGAGACAGACATGACAGTTAAATGGTGTTTAGAGAAATTATTAAATGCTGGAAGGGTCACTAGAGCGTGTCAGTGGCTCTTAAAAAAATAAAATAGATTTTGACAAATTACTCAGCATCCTGCATGCAAATGTGCAGGCAGGGATGTGCGGTTTGGGGTTGGGTGGTTTGGGTTTTTTTTCCCCCTTCTTTTGGTTTTAATTTGATTATTCAAACTCAGATCAAATGATTTGGGGTTTTGTTTCTCGCCTTTTGTGGCTGATGCTCTTGCAAAGGTGCCGGCACCCTGTGGTAGGAAGGGAGACCGCAGGCTGGCTCTTATCAAAATATTTGCTGATGCCCTGTATGGGAAGGGCACGTTTAAAGAAAGGGAGCATCTAATTAGGTATTAACGAGGTTTAAAACAAAGGAGCCGGGGCAAGGAGATGGGAAATTATTATAAGCCCCCTCATTACTTAGTTCTGCATGGGGCAGCTCGCTGCCTCCGGAGATTTCCAATGAAGCTGATCCTAATGGATGATCAATACTGAGTCCCAGCCTCAAAAATGCATAGATAAATCAAAGAATTGGCTTTTAAAAAAAAAAAAAACAAACCAAACCCTCAGTGATTTGCATCAGCCTCCGGCGCTTTGTACCTGCGTTACACAGCCTTGCACACTCCAGGACCTCCCATGAGCATCCCCCCACACACACACACAAGCCCACAGCTTGGTGGGTTTTGACAGGTCATGCTCGAGACCTGGGGTCTCCCGTGGCACTGGCAGCGAGCAGGCAGCTGCCTTCATTAGAGAGCAGCAAGAACTCCCCAGCACAGGGAAATCTTGGTCAAAAGCTGATGGGAAGGGAGCGGTTGAGGGCTGCTGGCATGGCCTGAGCCAGAGCACCCCGGCGATGCTGAGCATCAACCACATCCCACCAGGTTTTTCCCTTTTTTTGCTGTTCTTAGGGCAGGGACAGCGCTGCCAGCCGGTGGCCGCTCACCTCTGGACTTCATCCCGACGAAGCGGTTCTCCACGATGTCAATGCGCCCGACGCCGTGCTTGCCCCTGCGGAGGAGAAGGGAGGTTGCAGCAGCCCCAGCCCCACAGCAGGATGCAAGTGGCCGCCAGAGGTGGGTTGAGGGGGGGGAAAACAGTGGGCAAACCCCAAATGACAGGGTGGCCAGCCCCTGAGCAGCACTGGTGACCACTGGTAGTGACCCCCAGATAGGACGGGTGACAAGGAGATGGATTTTCTCTCCTTTTCCCCTCCTCTTTGCTGTGCCACCAGCCTCTCCGTCCTCGCTCGCCGCTGGGGCTGGCAGTGCCACAGGCAGCTGGGGCAATTGGGCCACTGGAAAATAAACTGGGCAAGGGGTTAGGATGTGCAGCGGCTGTATTCCCAATGGCCGAAGTCATTTTAAAACCACTTAATTAACATTAAAAAAGCAAACTACATGGAAAAGTTCATTCCCATTCAGCACGGGGAAGATAAAAGCAGAGGCACAAAGGAGGATGGGCTGGGGACTGGGTGGCACTTGGCATGGGGTGGGAGGAGCGGGTGCCCTCATGGTGCTGCTGTATTTCTGGGCAAGCCCCTGGGGATGGCTCTGCCCTGGTGGCAGCAGAAACTGGGCAAGGGATGGCACAGGGCAGAAAACCCCGCAGGAGCTGCTGCTGTGGAGGCAGGGGGCAGACAGGGCAATGGACCCAGCCAGCACATCTCCATGCCCCAAAAAAGGCAACTTTCCACTCAAAAGGGACACTGAGCCCCTCGGGCAGGCAGGGCAAGGCAATGGCACCTGGGACACAGGAGCTGGGGGTGCGGGGCTGAGCTGGGAGCAAAGGGTGCCCTGCAGGCAAGGGGTGCCGCAGGGCTGAGCCCCCCGCTGCGGGCAGGGCAGCTCTCACCCAACGTGGGGCTGGGGCAGCGGGTAAATGCAGAGGGGGTTAAGAAGTCTTCTTAGCCCTTCTCATGCACATAAACCTGAAATACGCCCATGCTCCTGGCCTCAGTGCCCAGCTCTGCTTGCTGGCATGAATGGCACAACTGGGACCCAACTGTGACCCAACCGGGACCCAACTGGGAGTCGGTGGGGACCATCCCATCCTTGCGCTGCTGCCCACCATCCCTGGGCTCATCGGGATGTGCCTGCTGCCAGCATCAGGCTTCCACCCCTCCCGGGGGACCCTGCCCTCGTCCCTGCTGCCAGCCGGTGGGCAGGGGACAGTGTGGCACTCACGCGATGTCGTTCAGGTACACGAAGAGCTCCAGGGCCGAGCAGCGCCTGGCTCCATCCCCAGTGTTGGTGACCTTCACGGGGACACCTGCAGAGGCGGGGAGGGAGGACGGGCAGGATCAGCTGGTGTCAGGATCCCCCCGGAACATCACCCCACGGGCGTTAAATAGATGTGACAGATATGAACTCTAAATAACTTCTTAAAAAGGCATATCCAAGCTGGTGCGGGGGGGAGGCAAGGGGAGGGGGACCCACCTCGGGAGAGAAGCGAAATAAATAAATAAAAAAGGCCATAAACCAACCC
>NW_009260349.1:386430-390100 GCF_000687185.1 Egretta garzetta | reverse complement strand
TGTTCCCTCTCTGGCAGATGGCTCCAGGGCTGGACTCCACCATACATCCCCTGGGATGGGACGGGGTGTCCCTGTCTCCTCCACGCGATGCTGATAGCACCACTGCCCAAATCCTGCTGGAGCATCTCCCCAGCTGTGACACTGGCCAGGGCCACCTGCATGTCCCCAGGGCCAACTGCATGTCACCCTGTGGGACAGGGACCCTGTGTCCACTGCACCTCAATATACCTGGGGTGGGGGCTCGGACCCCTCCCTGCTCTCAGGAGGGTCCCAGAAAGCCCCCCCCAAGACATACGCAGACCCCCCCACACCTCCAAGAGCCCCAATGTGCTGCAAGCAGCATCCCAAGCCCTGATGCCACGAGTCGGGGCTCACCCCACCTGCCCCCCACCCCAGGGATGCTCCTGGTTTGTCTGCAGCCCCTGGTCCTGCCCAGGGAGTGGGGTTCGGCTTCGAGGGGCCGGCAAGCAGGGAGGTGCTTACCCCGCTCAAATTCGATCTCCAGCACATCCGGGGTGTTGGGAGAGGTGGCCGGATCGCGGGTCTTTGTGTAGAGCCCAGGGGGGGCCTGATTCTGCCCAGGGAGGAAAGAGAAGAGGGAGAGTCAGTGGCATTGGCATGGCCAACACCGCCCGCAGCCCTGACCCACATCCCCCATCCCTGGAGCACCCCATCCCAAAGCGCGTGGCCGGCTCGGCACAGCACCGGTGCTTACCGGGGCCCCGGGAACAAAGGGGTTGGAAGAATCAGCCAATTTTTCCCCTCAACTTGATCTCATCTTTTCCTCCGACGCCCCCCCAGCTGGAGGCGGGATGGCTGAGGAGACGCAAGTCAGGCAGGGAAAAGCGGGACGATGGCAGCAAGCGGCAGGGTGGGCGCCCGCACGTCCCCGCACTGCGGCCGGGCTTATTCGGCGCTGACCGAAAAAACTAATGAGGAGGCCTGACCCCAGCAGGTGCTCCAGTCACACCGGCTCTTTCATGGTGTCCCCGGGGTTAATACACACGGGGGAAAATAGAGGAACAAAGCAAAAACCCATTTCAGAGCACATCAACCTTTATGTATATTTTTTTTTTCCTAGATTTATAGGAAAGAGGCATCTTATCTCCGTCAGAGTCAGGCCACCAGAGGCTTGGGCACCGACGATGAATTGCCACAATTGAAGCGTGTGCCAGAAGAGGAGGGGGGAATATAATAATAATAAAAAAGCTTTCCATCCCAAAGAGCAAATGCTTTGCAATTTCACGTGCCCCCTTGGCACTCACGCACGACGTGGCTGCGTGCACTGGCCCCAAAATGCTTTCGGACCGGTGTTTGCAAATGCCTGTCTCTAAAGGGACCCCACCCCACCCAGCCGCGGCTCTGAGAGGCAGAGGGGAGGGAAACTGAGGCACAGCGAGGTGGAAAGGTGGGCAGCGCCCAGCAAGGGAATGGCAGAGCCAGGCTGTGCCAAAGCTGTCCTCGGCCGACACCGGAGGGAGCATCGCAAAGGAGCCTCCAGCTGAGGGGTCCCCGCTACCAAAAACCCCGTCTGCAAGCAGCTGGGGTGGAATTTCTCCAAACCGAGCCACCCCTGCAAATGTTTTAAGTGGTGGAAAACTGGAAATTCCACACACAAACCCCGGCTGGTGAGAGCTGGAGCTCTGGGCATCCCTGGGTAGTGGGGCCCTGCCTGCACCCGGGGCCCTGCCTGCACACCCCCACCCCCCACCCCCGCTTCTCTTCTCCCTTATTAAAGCACAACTTTTCTCCTGCTCACTTTTCCTCCCTCCTGCTCTCCAGCGAGAAAAAAAATCATAGAATCATAGAATCATCTATGTTGGAAAAGGCCTTTAAGATCATCACATCCAACTGTTAACCTAGCACTGCCATCCCACCGCTAAATCACATTCCTAAGCAAGGTAGAAAGCAAGTAAGGACAAGGTAGAAAGCAAGTTAAAAAAAAAACAAACAAAAACCCAAAAGGAATTGCTTTAAATTTTTTTAAAGCTTTTTTTTTTTAAGGGAAAATTAATTTCTCTGCAGAAGTTTTCATCTAAAGTTTTTAAAGATGGGAAATAAGCCTTTTAGTGAAAACTTCTTCCTTTTTTTTTTGGTCTAATAAATAGCAAAGCCCAATCACTGCCAGCGCCTGTGGGCTGCTCACATCCCTGCCGTCCCCTCCACACCGGGGGACCCCCCTCACCTCACCCCAAACCCTGGGGCGCACATCCCAGTGGCACCCACAGCCAGGTCCAGGGAACAGAGACATAAGTGCCCCAGCACATGCTCCAGCCAAACCACCCTCGGGTTCCCATTTTATCTCATTTTTGCCCCTTTCCCTTGTTTTAAACAAGAGGCGCTCGCACGCGCGCCTCCCCCCGCGCTCCCCGCGCACGCACACGCACAAATTACACGGGCTGCGGATTTCAATTTTACATCGTCTGGCCTTTCCTAGCCCTGATCACACTTATTAACTAGACAAACCTGCGCGAGATGATGAAAAACTTGGAGTTCAAAAGGAAAGATGGGGGGGGGGGATGACACACGGGAGGGGAAAAAATACTGGAAAGTATTAAAAACTCTTTACTAAACATTGGAAGCCAAAGTCAGGTAGTTTCCAATTTTCCGAGCCAACTATGAAAACCCCTATTAAATAAAATAACTAAATAGAAATAAAAGTGACATTTGGCTTGCATTCCACCATTAGGGTGCGAGCCTGTCCTCTTTTTATTCTCCCTCCTAAAAGCACAGTTCAAATGACAAATAGTTTGTTGCAGTGTATCAATGCCTCCTATTTATCCCTCCCCGCAGGGGGGCTAGTCCTGCAATGTCATCTTTAAAGGGGAGAGAGGGGGGAAAAAAAAAGGGGAGGGGGGAAAGGAAGAGTGTGTGGAAAAGGAGAGAGGGAGGGGGGAAGAAAGAAGCAAGAAAAACGGGGCAAGAAGAGAAGAAATTGGAAGCAAATGGTCCATGAAGTAAACCATGATGCAGAGCTATCGATGCCGCAAATGGTTTATTCATCCGGCTGATATTGTTGTGCCCGGGACTGAATGAACTCTTTCAGAGTGCCATATGAAGTTAAAGCAAGTAAATTTCTATCTTTCTCCGCATTAGCTGCCTCATTGCCCTTCAATCGGGCCTCACAGAGGCAGAAAATAGCTCAACCATCTGCTTTCAAATCCCTGCGTTTGGCAGATCCCGGGGGTTTGGGGAGGGGAGCCCGCCGTGCCTGGCACCCCGGATCCTGCCGTGGCCGCCCTGGTGCCTGGCACCGCTTCCCGGGCTGGGGAAGGGGACAGTGGTGACACCACGCTCTGGGAAGCCACCCGGCACTGGCGGAGGGAGAGGTGCCCGAGCGGAGGATGCTTGGGGATGGGGTCACTGCTCTCTTCTTTGCTAAACTGGCCCCATTTTCCGAGCTGGCTTTGGGAAGGAAGTGGGTTTGGCAGAGCCTTGGGCCCAGGGATCTTCCCCAAGGGGAGAGGTGCTGGGTGCGGAGGGGTCAGGATGGGTGCACCTGGAAGGGCGCGGGTCTGTCCCTTGCTAGCTCCAGATAGAGGCATGAAAACCCATCCCTGTGCCAACCGCTCTCCTGGACAGGGAGACCTCCCAAGGGCCAGGCTTTGCAAAGCCCGACCCCGCAGACACCCCTCCGCAAGGCTCCGAAGGGGGAGCAGGACCCCCTCTC
>NW_009260349.1:383967-386262 GCF_000687185.1 Egretta garzetta | reverse complement strand
CCGCAGCACCCGCCGCCACCGCGCTCTTGACCCCGTCAGCAGCCAGAGCTGCCTGGGAGCCGGTGGTCCCATGGGTGCCCTTGGGGTCTCCAAGCACCACCCCAGGCAAGGGGAGGTTTTACCCCGATTCTCCCTGGATAGTGAGGATGGAAGGCGAGGAGGGGTGGAAGGCGAGGAGGGGTGGAAGGCAAGCTGCAGGCATGGGCAGTGGACCCAAGCTGCAGGGGCCAGCCCAGACTTCTGTCACCCACCACCAGCCCCTGCTTCCCACCAGCGCCTCATCTGTCTAATTGCGCCGTTATTGCTTCCCCGTGACATTGTCCCCTCTGGTGTCACCCTGAAACGGTCCCTTCCCCTATTCACACTGGCAGCAATTAACGTGCCGGGAGAGGCGGAGGGGCTGGGGCGGGCGCCGGGGCCTCCCCGCCACACACGGCCTGCCGTGAAATTTCCAATTAGGCTGCAAATACATGAGACGCCCTCAGCCCTGTGGCTGCCACGCTGGCCGGGCGGCCATGATCGATTACCTTGGGGTTCTCCAGGATCCCGGCTTCATAGCTGTGGCAGACAGGGAAGGAGAGAGAAGTCACTGCAACACCTGCAACCTGAAACCCCAAAACCCACTGGGATGACCCCACCGCCCCCACCACCCCATAAGGATGGGTATTAATATGTGTTATGGATCTCCAGCAGCAACCCTGCAAGGAGCACAAGGCTTAGGAGAGCCCAGGAGGTGGATGCTGCCACATGGGACATGGACAACTGGGCAGAAAGGGAGGCTGGAGGTTTTGGGGTCACCCTTGGCTAGCATGTGGTGGGGCAACCGGGGACTCTGGAGATGGGAAGGATTGTCCTGACCATGCAGGATGAGGGGATTGGGGCCCCAGGCTCTGGGTCCTCACCCCACCGTAGCTCCCTGCCCGTCCAGCCTCTCACCTGATGTGCATGAGGTTTTCATCCATGCTCCAGGGCGTCTGGGGTGTCACAGGCACCGGGATCCCATGTTTCTGCCAAGAGAAGGAGAGCGGCGCTGAGTGAGTCCACGGGAAGAACCAGCCCCTGCCAGCACCGCCTCCGGCCAAGGTCAGCCCCAACAGCACAAAGGCACAATCCATGGCCACCGGCAAGGTGGCATGGAGCAAGGTGGACATCTGTGTCCCTGACCCTGGGCAACATCAGCTTCCACCATGAGGGCCACCTTGATGGGGACATCAGGGACACGGTGCAGCTGGGAGGAGAATGGCCACCCTGCCATGAGCTGAGACGGAGCCACAGAGCACCCCATGAACCCAAGCGCCCCACCGTAGCTCCCTGCCCGTCCAGCCTCTCACCTGATGTGCATGAGGTTTTCATCCATGCTCCAGGGCGTCTGGGGTGTCACAGGCACCGGGATCCCATGTTTCTGCCAAGAGAAGGAGAGCGGCGCTGAGTGAGTCCACGGGAAGAACCAGCCCCTGCCAGCACCGCCTCCGGCCAAGGTCAGCCCCAACAGCACAAAGGCACAATCCATGGCCACCGGCAAGGTGGCATGGAGCAAGGTGGACATCTGTGTCCCTGACCCTGGGCAACATCAGCTTCCACCATGAGGGCCACCTTGATGGGGACATCAGGGACACGGTGCAGCTGGGAGGAGAATGGCCACCCTGCCATGAGCTGAGACGGAGCCACAGAGCACCCCATGAACCCAAGCGATGGAGACGTTGGCACGGGTGTTGTGTGGTTTTTCTAGGTCCATGTCCAGGACGGTGCATTCCCCCATCTTAGCTCCTCATCAAGGGGAGGTGACATGGGGCCAGAAATCCCCAAAACCACAGGATGCTCTCCAGTTTGAATGGGACCATGCTCTGCTGCGCGGGGACAACACACGCGTCCCTGCAGCCCGGTGCAAACCCATGGTAGTGCAGACACGACATGCGGGGCAGCAGGCGTTCCCCTGAGCCCAGGCATCCCGAGCTTGCCATGCCCAGGGACACACGGTCCCGCACCGGCTGCCTCCCCGGTGCAGCGCACAGCGCCGAGCCCAGCTCCCTAACAAGGTCACTGGCGCGCTCAATTATCTGCTGACATTTCAATGGGGGAAATTGCCTGTGAAGACGAGGTGAATACGCAGGGGAATTAGCAGGAGAGGCGACGGCGGCGAGCTAACAACCGGAGCCAGCGGGGACATCACCCACCCTGCTGGCATGCTGAGCCACGATGTCCCAGCTGCAGGATGGGCACGGCGAGCCAGGGCTGGAGGTGGCAGCGGCTGTGGGTTTCCACCGTGCCTCGGTGTGTTCCTACAGCCCCATGCAT
>NW_009260349.1:383033-383938 GCF_000687185.1 Egretta garzetta | reverse complement strand
CATCACCGCCACAGAGACCTCGGGCTGGAGCAGCAGGAGAGGAGCTGAGCAGAGGCTCCTTGTTTGCCAGGAAGAGGGGAAGAAAACCCTTGTGCTTCTTAAATCACCATCCCTAACCCATCACCTGAGATCGCAGCAAGGTCCTGAGATACCTCCTAAGGCTGCGGAGAGACTAACTCAGCCCTGCTCTGGGGGAATGATGCCCCAGGCTCTTGGGTCCTGGTTTACCAGTCCCAAAGCACAATTCCAGTGTGGGACACGGCCCCCCTCCCCCCAGGACCCCTATCCCAGTCTTTGGAAGTGGGTGCTGGGCAGCTTTTGCCTCCTCACCCCAGGTCCGTGTGCAGGGCTTCTGGCACAGGGTGCTCTCCTGCCAGCAGGGCACGTCTGTGCTTCACACAGGTTTCAAAACACAAGCTTGGGCTCGCTGGGAGGGCAAAACGCTGCCTGCTGGGTGCAAGTGCTGGGGATCACCTGGCTTCTCCAGGAAAGTGTGAGAAGACGCCTCTCCCTATCCCACCCCTTGGACAGCTGGAGCTGCAGGTACCACCCAAGCCCCCCAAATAATGCTAGGGGAGACCGAGGGCTGGGGGACAGACCCCACCTGGGGTCAGACCATGATCCTATCAGCACCCGTCTCCTTGTCCTCATCCCAGCAGGGGAGGTTTCGCCTTTGTTAATTAAAGCCAAGCAATTAATGCTGAGGGCTGTTTACCCTGATGGGCTGCACTCAGGGCCGTGGGGCTGGGGGGCTGTGCCCCTCTGATGGGCTCTTCCCCTGCCATCAGCCACACCCATCTCACCCGGGATGTATAAATGCGTCTTTCAGACCTGAATACCGACCGATCATGAGCCATGAGCCCCTGGGGATTTACTCCCCCAGCCACCCCTCCGCCTCCTCCTGG
>NW_009260349.1:373857-382931 GCF_000687185.1 Egretta garzetta | reverse complement strand
CCCCCCTCCCCCCAGGACCCCTATCCCAGTCGTTGGAAGTGGGTGCTGGGCAGCTTTTGCCTCCTCACCCCAGGTCCGTGTGCAGGGCTTCTGGCACAGGGTGCTCTCCTGCCAGCAGGGCACGTCTGTGCTTCACACAGGTTTCAAAACACAAGCTTGGGCTCGCTGGGAGGGCAAAACGCTGCCTGCTGGGTGCAAGTGCTGGGGATCACCTGGCTTCTCCAGGAAAGTGTGAGAAGACGCCTCTCCCTATCCCATCCCTTGGACAGCTGGAGCTGCAGGTACCACCCAAGCCCCCCAAATAATGCTAGGGGAGACCGAGGGCTGGGGGACAGACCCCACCTGGGGTCAGACCACATTCCTATCAGCACCCATCTCCTTGTCCTCATCCCAGCAGGGGAGGTTTCGCCTTTGTTAATTAAAGCCAAGCAATTAATGCTGAGGGCTGTTTACCCTGATGGGCTGCACTCAGGGCCGTGGGGCTGGGGGGCTGTGCCCCTCTGATGGGCTCTTCCCCTGCCATCAGCCACACCCATCTCACCCGGGATGTATAAATGCGTCTTTCAGACCTGAATACCGACCGATCATGAGCCATGAGCCCCTGGGGATTTACTCCCCCAGCCACTCCTCCACCTCCTCCTGGCAGCCGGGGAAGCCCAGGCTCCCCAGCCCATCCTTGCTCCACGTTATCACTTCACACGGGATCCTCCGAGTCCAGACCCCCGTACCAACAACCGCCGAGCCCAGGCAGCCTCGGCCAGGACCAAATGTGCAGTGATCAGGGAGAGATCTGGCTGTCAGGGCACAGCCCCGATGAGCTCCGTCCTGCCCAGCTCTGCCCGAGGCGATGGTTCATCCCGGAGCAGCATCCAGGAGAGCTTTCTCTTGCTCATTAAAGTGTTTCAGCCTTGGCTGGTTGCAGGGATGAAGCAGCCTCTGGAGCAAGGCTGGCTCCAGCACCTGGGCAGCAAATCCATGCCATGAGCTGTGCCACAGCGGCACAGATGCCCGCTTTCCCCAGCAGCAACCGAGCCCCAAACATTATAATTCCCCGAGCGCCAAGGTGAGAGCATCCAAGCTCTGAAAGGACCTGACCACGCAGCTCCCTCTCCTGAACATGAAAAAGAAGGGAACCCCCCTTTTTTTTTTAATGCTGAACATAACCAGAGACGAAGAGCACTACAAACCCTCAACCCCAACCTTTCCTCTTTGCATGGGGCCCCAATCCATTTCACTTCCCTTTTTCCCCCCCTTCCAAACAAAAAAACCCCACCCAAACAAAACCCCCAAACCCAAAACACATGTTCCATTTTCCATATAATAAAACCGCGGCACTCTTAATAACTCCCCTATTTGACAATTTGTTTGGCAACATATGGAAAGCTCTCGTAAACTCGCCCCTTCATAATACAACGGCAGATGGCAAACACAATCCTCAACACGCCGCTCCCGGCAGCCCTAATGGGCTCGGAGGGCTCCTCGCCCCGCTCTGCATCCCTCTGGCTCTGCACCTCGCCTTCCCAGAGATTACCCAGGCAGCTTCGACGGCAGCTATTTAAAAACTGAAGCAATTTTCTGGTTTATGCACAGAGCTGCCTTTTCCCTTTTGATTGATTGAGCCCAGTTGTCAAGCATTTCCATGAAGTCGCTAAAAAAGAAAGGTACCCTGGTGGGCACGTAAAAACCTGATGCAAAACTTCTAATATGTTTTATTGCAACTTGTACTTCAAAAAGGAAGGGACAACAAAGGCAAACGTATTTGCTTTGTCTGCTAGGCAAGTCAGGGAGCTGGGACCCGTTTCCTTGGAAAGCGGGTTGCAATTAATAGCCAGGTAATTACGGGGCTTTTAGAAAGAAAGGAGAGGGAAAAAAAAAATAATGAGGGGAAAGAAAAAAAACCCCTGACCAGAAGGCTCCAGCGTGGTGCTGCAGGGATATCGTGCAGGGTTGCTGCTGTCACCCACCGAGCCATGGTGAGCATCCTGCGGCTGCCCTGAGCATCCCACGGCCACCCTGAGCATCCCTGGCCGCCCCGAGCATCCCGTGGCCGCCCCGAGCATCCCGTGGCCGCCCCGAGCATCCCGTGGCCGCCCCGAGCATCCCGTGGCCGCCCCGAGCATCCCGTGGCCGCCCCGCGCCAGCTCCTACCTTGGCATATTCCATCAGCTCGCGGCGCCCGGGGAAGCGCTGGTAAAACTCGGGCAGCCTCCATGGTGCGACAACCTGGTGGGAGGGCAGGAGCATGAGATGAGAAGCCCCCAGCCCCCTTTTGCCCCTTGGCATCCCCCAGGCTCCCTGCAGGAGAGGGCTCCTGGCAGCCCTGGGGAGCCAGGACCCACGGGGTGTTGGTCCCCCAGTTGAAATTTAATCTCCCTGTGCAAGGGTGGAATAACCCAAACCCCTGACCCTAACAAGGCACTGGATGCAAGAGGGAAACAGGCAGCATCGATTACCCAGCAGCTGCCTCCGTAGTGTTTCCTCTGTGGCCTCGTGGTGTTTGGGGTAAAAATAGGTCAGTTAAGGATCATTTCAGCCCCCTCAAATGCCAAAACGCTGCTTCGTACAGCTGGCAGCTTGTTAAAGCGAGGCACGGCTGCTAGCATTGGTGTTAAAACAAAACTCCCCATCAGCTGGAGAGGGGGCCAGGACCCCGGTAGTGGGGCACAAGGGGATGATTTGATTTTGGGTGCCTTACCTTGATCTTAGGACACAGGGCATAGCAGGTGAGCTCGAACCGAACCTGGTCGTTGCCCTGAAACACAAATGGGAGATACTGAGGGGTCACCCCACACCAGGGCAGGCTGGGAGGTAGGTGCCCCCCCACCCCGATCCCACTGATGGGGGATGGGGCTTTGTCCCTGGGCCAGCTCACCCAGGGCCATACAGCATCCTCAGGAGAGGAATGTGGGAATTGGTGGGAGCCAAAAAAAAAAAAAAAAAAGGAAGACACATTGAAAGTGCAGAAGACAAAACAGCAGCTCCCAGCCCCATGGCTTCATCCAGGGAGCTGGGAGGCTCAGGGGGTGTTGGGAGGGCACGTGTGCGGTGGTGCATACGCGTGTGACAGCACACACATGTGCAGCCTCTGAGACGCTGCCTGGTTCAGCTCCAGCTCCCCTTGCAACGCTGGAGACCTCAGGCATGGCGGGCAAGGACCCACCATTTCCCAGCTGCTCTCCCTGCACAGGGATGGGACCAAAATCCCCCCAGCAGAGAGCTAGAGGGGACATGTCTCAGGGTCTCAGCTCCAGCCAGCACAGGACAGCCGCTTGTCTGATGTCCACTGGAAAAAGCCTCCCAGCGGCAGAGAGCTAGAGGGGACATATCTCAGGGTCTCAGCTCCAGCCAGCACAGGACAGCCGCTTGTCTGATGTCCACTGGAAAAAGCATCCCAGCCTGTGGCTTAGGAGACCCTCAGCTGAGCGGGGCGTTTGCCCAGCCAGGAGGGACGTCCGCTGACGCTACTTGGGACTTCATAGACCGGGGCTCTCCATGCAAGACAGGGGTCACATCTATTTTCCCAGTAATACCACTGGGATGGGATTGCTGGCAATTTTCACTGGAAAAGCAAGGCCTGAGGCTGAGGACTCATCTATCTCCCCTGTTCTCCCAGCATGGAGGGAGGCAGGAGCGGGTAATGGGTGCCAGGACCCGGGCTGGTTCTGTCCCACAGGGTCACTCCTGATCCTTCTCCATGGCTGGTTTGAACCTAAAACCATCTTTCCCAGTGCTCCCAATAGAATTAGGCACCGAGCGACCAAAACCCCAATGCAGCTCATTCACCTGGCTCCGAGGGAGCCCAGCTGACCCTGGGGTCACCCAAGAGCCATGCTCTCCCCTGGGCTAAAAGTCCTAAAAACTGAACTAGTGGAAACCCAGATTTGGGTATTTTCCCCCCTGCAGGCATCAGAGGACACATGGAGAGAGAGGGCGAGGCAGGAGGAAGATCACAATGTCCAGGAGGATGTAGCAGCTTATAATTAAATAACGCTGAACCTCCCTTTATCTTAATTGGCCTGTGCTGATGAGGTCCCACTAATGAGGCCAGGTAGTCAGGAAAGGGCAAGGAGCAAGCCTGGGAGTTATTAGTGCTTCCAAGGGAATAGTGCGCACCAAAGCCTATTTTCCACCAGCACCAAGGGGTGTAAGGACCCCCCCCGTCCCCTCCTCTTAGCCCCAGCCTAGCAGATACATTTATGGCCGGGCTGGAAAATCCCTGAGGACTATTACACGCAGGCAAGTACATCCACCAAAGCACTCATTTCCCTTACAGACCCAAAACAAGTCCATCTGCTCCAGCAGCGGGGACGCCGCAGATGGCCTGCATTTAAGACGCTGCGGCCTCAGCCGGGGACGATGCGCGGCCGGGTCGAGTTACCCACAGTCGGTCCCTGCCTTAATGGCTCAGGGAACGAGCAGAGCCTGGGGAGCAGCCGAGGGTGCCCCTGCGGGTGGGGATGGCTGGTGCTGCTGGTACCCAGGAGCAGAGGGGACATGGGCACCTTGGGGGTGCATTACTCCAGGGCACCCTCGAGCTGGGGGCCTTTCAAGAGGAGGCTGCTGGCGATGGGTGAGATGGGCGGGGAAGCACTGCAGAGAACCCATCGCAGCAGGAGCAAGGGTTATTTCAGCCACAAAGCCCCCCAGCTCCATGGCTTCCCCGTAGCTGCCCCTCTGCCCCATCTCCCCAAAACCAGCAGGGCTACCCCCTAGCTGCATCCAACATCCCCCTTAGCTGGGGACCCCCAAACCCAGACCCCTCCAGGTGGGCATCTCGCCTTTGCCCCTGGGCCAAGACGGGCATAACCGATGCTTCAGGTTCCTGCGGGGTGGAGAAGGCACCCGGCAGGTCCTGGGTGCATGCACAGCACCCAAGGGCCCCCCAGAGCCGCAGCTGGGACCAGCGGGGCTTGTGGCCTCTGGTGACAGTGTCGCCCTACCCTGGGTGTCCTCGCACCGGGCTGGGCAGCCTGGCTCAGCACCGGCCGGGTCCTAGCCCGGGCAGCCCTTGCCCCCAGCAGCTTTTAGAAAGCTGCTGCCGAAAACAGGGGGGTTTGGCTGTGACCCAGGGGCTCAGCTGTGACTTGAACCTTCCCGGCAGGGAGGGAGAACCGAAATCAGGCACAGAAATCCCGAAAGCAAGAAGGAAGTGTTGAAACACTTCCCTGCAGAGCACCCACAAAAGGCCCTGTGCACCCCTCCTGGCAACTACAGCTTGGCCAAGAGATTGACTGGATCCTCCCCCCGCCCCAAGCACCCCATGCCATCCCCACTCCGGTGCCCCCGTCCTCCCTCACCTTGCCAGTAGCCCCATGGGCGACGTACTGGGCTCCCTCCTTCTGGGCGATCTCCACCAGCTTGCGGGCGATGCAGGGCCGTGCCAGCGCGGTGCCCAGCAGGTACCGGTCCTCATAGAGGGCATTGGCCTGCACCGCTGGCCAGATGAACTCCTCCACGAACTCCCTGCTGATGTCCTCAATGTAAACCTGCCGGGATGGAGGGAGTCCCATGGTGGGAGGATGGCTGGAGGGGGGATCCCACTCCTCGGGGACTTTGGGGATGGCATGCCAAAGGGTCCCTTTGCCTCTCCTTTCCTGGATGCTGCTAAAAGGCTTTGGTGTAAAACCTCTGGAAAAGGGATTCCTCACTGGCACTGTCCGCCCACCATGGTGGCCCCAGACGTGGGGTGTGTGAGACTCCAGGGCCCAGTCCCACAGCAGGGAGCAGGGGGAGCTCAGAGCCTGGAGGGAGGGATGCTGTTACCTTCTTGGCCCCCAGGGCCTGTGCTTTCTTTCGTGCTGCTTCAAAATCTTCCTTCTGCCCGATGTTGGCCTGGAAATGATCAGAAAGCAAAGACTGAGTTTGAAAGGAGACCACAAAACCCAGCGCAAGCCCAGCCCTGGTATAGGGCATCACGCAAGGCATGGCAGAGCCTGTGCTGGCCAGGCTTGAGGCCACCAAGGATGGGCAGGAGGGGGGTTGCCCCTGAAGATGGCATACCTCAGGGCCATACCTTCCTCTGCTGAGCCCTAGGCTCTGCCCCGATGCACTGCCCTCATTAGCAGGGTGTCATTTTCTGGCAGGGACAGGCCATGCCGCACAGGGCTGGCAGCTCAGCAGAGCAGCACCCAAGCTGGGCAATGGTTAAACCAGCGAGAGTGGGGTCACCACCATGGCCAGGAGCCCTGTCACCCACCCCAGGTGCCCAGACCCATGGCCCAGCGCCCCCCTCCACCCCCAGTCCCCGGGGACAGGGTCCCTGCAGCAGGGCTCACCAGGTAGGCGACGACGTCGTAGCCCTGCTCCTTCAGCCACACCAGGATGCAGGAGGTGTCAAGGCCCCCGCTGTAGGCAAGGACCACCGTGCCCTTGGGCTGAGCCATGGTGCTGGGAAAGCAAAAGGCAAGGGGTTCACGATGGCCCCACCCCCTGGCCTTGCTCGGCATAGAGATGCTGCAGCCATCAGCCATGAAACCCTCCCCGGTGTCCCTGAACTGGCCACAGGGCTGTCACGGTCCAGCTGGGTGCTGAGGGCAGCCAGGGGTGAGGGCTCTCCCAGGGGTGGGATATTCTGGGCATTATCCAGAGAATGACCAACCAGGAGGCAAGAAGCAAAGCCCATGGCAAACTAAACCCTTGGGGCTGGCAGCAGCTTGGGTAAGCGGAGGAGCATGTCTGTGCTGGAACAAGCTCTGTGATTAAAACACAGGCTCCCGGGATTGCTCTCACTCACGGGCAGCGAGAGCCGCTGCCATCGGGTGCTCCCGTGGGACTGGGGCCATGGGCAGCCCACCAAGCCAGGCTGCATTGCGCCCGGGTCTGGCTGAGCCCCCTCCTCTGCTGGGAGCACGAGGCAGCGCAGGAGGGGACTCACCGCAGCATCGGGAGGGATCAGCTGGACCAAGAGCCCTCCCGGGCTGCAAGGGGCAAGGGGGGAGAGCTGGGGGGCAAGAGAAAAATCCATGGTGCTGTAGCCACATCCAGGCTGTGGCTCCCAGCCAGCAGCAGCCGGGCGATGGAGGAAGCCAGGGCAGCCATTGGGGCTCTTACCTTTGCTCCACGCGCCTCTCACTCTGGCAACCCCAGCACAACCTGCCCTGTGCTGTGCAAGCACCCTGCAACGCTGGGGGGCCGGGACTCAAGACGCATGCGCCCAGCCATGGCGGAGATGCAGTCCGATGCCTTGCTCGGGCATGACCCGGCACGGTACGGCTCTGTGCCAGCACCGGTACAGAGGAGCTGCCATGGCAGATGGGGGCAGACGCCTGCCAGCTCGGCCCCAAGTGCCCAGCGGCACTGCTGGGTGCTCGATAGTTGCAGGGTTGGGGCGCTCGGCAGCATCGCCCACAGCCCAGCACTAAGTTTGGGGAGTTTGTCCTAATTATGCATGAAACACCTACGTAGGGATTCAGTGGCCCTCACCCTTCAGCCGAGGATGTCAAGGACTTCAGCCAACAGGAGGTGGTGAAGGATGCAGCAGCCCGGAGCTCAGGGGGAGGGATGGGGGGCTCAGGGCTGTCCCCGCCGTCCCCAGGCTGGGCTGTGAATCCCAGGGCCCCACGAAGAGGCAATGCCAGCTGACCCTTGGCCGGGGAAGGCAGACAGAAGAGCCGGCCAAATCCCGTCTTGAGCAACTTTCATGCTACCGCTGCCAAGTCAGCACAATCGTTCTCCTGCTTTCGTGGGCAGGGAGGGCACCATGCCCAGCTCCTCCAGGCTGTCCCACCCAGCACAGCGGGACGCAGTTACACCGGGCTGTGCCCTGGCACCCTGGTCCTGCCAGCGCCGTGTGGGGCCAGCATCCCACGGGCCATGGCTTGGAACTGGCCCAGGTGCAGGAGTTGGCCCTGCTGCTCCCAGTTTCTCGCTGAAGAGCAGGGGGGTCTAGCAGCCCTGTAGCTGCAATTCGGCTCCCTGAGCCTGCCCGTGCCCGTGCAGGCGGTGCAGACCGCACTCTGCGCCCAGGCTTGTGCAAGCGGTGTTTCCCTGCCCTCGGGGCCCCATGGGTGTGCCGAGCTGGGCCCCTGCCCGGGGATGTTCAGCCATTCCCTTCCTCACCAGGGCACTTACAGGAAAGCAGTCGCAGTTCCCGAAAGGACCCAGCCCAAGCATGACGCTGCGCCTGCAGCTCCCTTGCTGGGCAAATTCCCTCCTTTACCCCCAAACCCCATCCCCGGTGCGGCCCCCCACATCGCTGCCGCAGCTGCCAGCCACACTAAGCACGTCTGAGCCCAGGCACGCTTGCTTCACAAGTGGCCCGGCAGCAGGTGAGAGGAAACACCTCCAACTTCTGCCTGCTCTGACACGTTGCGCTGCCCTTGTCATGCCCAAGGGACTTGGAGCACCTTGTCCTAGGGTTGCATCCTGCTTCCCAGGAATGGTGCGGGGCCACCAGCGTTTCCAGCTCCAGAAACGAGGCTCATGCCAAGACCGGCTGCCCAGTAAGAGAGAGCCCCGAAGTTTTGGCATTAGGTGGTAATAAATCAGAGCAAAGAAAGCTCAGTGAAGGGGAACGTGGAGGGACTTTCTCAGCCCTGATTATTATTCTGGAGCAATTTCCGTGTAAGTCGGGGCAGAGTTTTTACCACAGCGACTCCGGATGCTCTGTTCCACAGGAACACTGTGCTTTTGTTTTTAAAACCAAGAAAAAAAAAAAAATAAAAGGGGAGGGGAATAAAAAGCTTGAAACTTTGATAAGGAGAAGAACTGCCTTTGCCAGCCGGGCTGGAAGCGCAGCCGCTGCTCCGGCAAGTGCTGCCCTGGGGCTGGGATGGGGCAGGCAGCACGGGCAGGATCCCCAGGGGTTCCTGCAGCAGAAGCGTGTGGGGATGCTCCCGCTGGTGCTGGGATTTGCCTCAGCATCGCTCCTCCACCTTGGGGAGCGTCCCATCCTGCCCCCCAGCATCCCCAGAGCAGAGGAGGGAGGGCACGGGGTGGTGCCAGCTCCCGTCTCCGGGGATGGCTTAGCCCAGGGTCCCTGGAACTCATTTGCAAACTGCCCCCCTTCCAAAACTCAGCTAGAAGAGGCTTGGCTGCAGCCTGAAGCTCCCAGTGCTGGGAAGGGGGGAAGGGGC
>NW_009260349.1:372517-373657 GCF_000687185.1 Egretta garzetta | reverse complement strand
GGGGTGCAGCTTCCCCCCCCAGCCGGGATGGAGCCTGTGCACGGCTGCTCTAGGTGCTGTCACCCGTGTCCCCCCCCACTCCTGACCTCCTCATCAGAGCACTGAGGGGGTGCGCCCCCCGGGACCCCACAGAGCCAGCCAAGGAATGGGAAAATTAGGGGGCAGAGGGGAGCCGGTGCCTGGCTGCTCTGTGACCACCCAGCTTTCCCCCCTGGCACGGCATGGCAGGGGAGGGTTGAATTTGTTTAAAACTCCCCTCAGGAGGAGAAGCGGGAGCCTGGGGGGGCAGGAGGGGATGGGACAGGGGGGACCTTTCCCCCTCGCAGGTGCCCAGGGGACTCCAGACCAAACGACAGGGCCTTTTGGGGGAATCTCAGTGCCCCTGCACAGGCACCGCAAGAACGAGCTTCATTGATGGGATCTGACCTCAGCACCCTCACCTGGGTACATGACCATCATCAGACCCAACGGCCCAAACCTGAGGATGCATAGGCTCAGGTTATGAGGCCAGCACCCCATCCCTCCAGCCAGCCAGCAGGACTGAAGCAGCTTTTTTGGGAACAGCCTCCACCTGCACCACACACGTAAAGATCTGATCCTGCTCTCACTGACCAAGGAACCTGAGGCTGGGGCAGGATTAGACCTTCAGGTGCTGGACATTGGCCCTTTGGCGTTGCCACATCCAGACAATCTCTCTTCTACGGTCCAAGGCCACAAAGCCCCGGGACGTCAGGGCTGCTGCTAGGGCAGCCCCCTCCCACATGCTGAAGGAAGCTGCTTGCTTCAGGCAGGGCTGGTATTTATCCACAAAACACCTTTATTTGGAGCAAACCCATAAATAAATAAGTATGCACAGAAACCAAGTGGATTTAAAAAAAAAAAAAAATTGAGCACAAGGCTATTTCAATTTAATACACGGTTAATGCCGGGTGTTCTGCGCCCTCCCCAGGCTGGCCAGAGCTGTGTTTGCTCCCAGGGTGAGTTGCAGGGTTGCCACAAAACCTGCTGTTTGCAAGGGGTTGGCGGGACGTCTCATCCAGCCCAGGGCCCTGCTGAGTCAGGGACAGGCTCTGGCTGAAGGCAACACAGGCAGGGGCTGCTGGGGGGCAGGGGAAAGCAAGGGGGTGTTTTGCAGGGGGG
>NW_009260349.1:371624-372175 GCF_000687185.1 Egretta garzetta | reverse complement strand
GGGTCCGCGCGGGGGGGGGGCCCAGCGGAGCCGCAGTCTGGGGCACAGCGGCCAACACACACCCTGCACGAGAGCCAGTGGGGACAGTGGGGTGTCAGGAGCGGCCAGGACACCTGTGTCCACAAGAAGGGGACCCCCAGCCCTGCAGCACAACCCAGCCAGGCCTGGAGCCTCTCCAGTACCCGGCCGGGCAGGGTGCATCGATGCACTGGGCACCTCCGCGGGTGTTGAAGCACATCTGGGTTGAGCCACACTGGATTGTGCCCTCTGTGCACTCGTCCACGTCTGCGGGCAGAGAAGGGACAGGTCTGAGGGTGCCGGGGTGCCCAAGTACCGCAGGCTGAGATGGGGATTCAAACCCCAGCTCCGACACCTTCCCACCCCCTGCCTGGGCTCTCAGACGCTGGGGCAGCGAGACGAAAGCACCCAGGTTTACAGCCCCCAAAGGGCACCGTGGGGACTGGGTTCACACCCCGAGGGACGCAGGCATCCCGGCTGGGCAGGGGCACCGTCCCCGCACTGACCGTGGCAGGGGCTGCCGGTGGGGGGGA
>NW_009260349.1:368484-371566 GCF_000687185.1 Egretta garzetta | reverse complement strand
CCGGCACTCATGCTGGCACTGGTTCGGCATCTGGCACTCATCAAGGTCTGTGGGGCGAGAGGGGTGAAGCCAAGCAGGGAAGCAGAGGACCCCTCCAGTGCCCACTGCCCTGGGCAGCCTGGCTCTCCCCTCCCGTTCCAGGCACCGCCAAGCCCAGGGATTTCCCAGCACAGCCAAGCCCTGGGATTTTCCGGCACAGCCAAGCCCCGGGATACCCTGGCCCTGTGAACAGGGGTGCAAACAAGATGGGAGGCAGGGCAGCAACAAGCACAGGAGCTGCCTCTTGGATGTAAAGTGGCCTTCAAACTCCTTGCAGCACCCTTCCCCAATATTCCCCCTGTGCACGCTCACCACTGCAGGTGCCATTCCTCTTGACAAAGCCCATGGGGCAGCGGGGGCCCCGGGCACCCAGCCCTGCAGCCTTTGCCACCCGGCGGAGGGTGAGCTGGGTGTAGAAGGACTGTCCCCGGGGGCTGCTTGGACCCAGCCAGCGCAGGGGGATGTCCTGGGGGGTGCTGCCCCCTCCATCCACCCCCGCTGCGACGCACTCGCTGCCTGGCGGCAGGGTCCTGCCGGGGGGGCACAGGCACTCGTAGGAGCCCCGCAGGTTGCGACACTCAAAGGCGCAGGGCGGAGGAGACTGCAGGCACTCGTTTACATCTGATGGAGGAAAGAGCCGGGGAGTTGCAGCTGGACGGGGAAACTGAGGCTGGAGCAGGGCACGGAAATGACCGTGGTCCTGCGCCCTGTGCCCGAGGTAGTGTCCCCTGAGCCCCCAGCCCGTACCCAGGCACGGCCAGCCAGCACCCAGCGAGCGGTAGCCAGCAGGGCAGGCGCAGCGATACGTCCCCACGGCATTCTGGCAGGGCTGGTTGTAGCGGCAGGTGTGGGAGCCATCAGAGCATTCATCAATATCTGGGGAGCAGAGAGGGGACAGGAGGTGGCACCATGCAGCAGATGTCCCTCGCCATCCTCACAGCCCCCTCGGGAGGGTCCGTACCAAGGCAGTACAGCTGCTGAGGGCCCAGGACGAATCCCGGTGGGCACTGGTCTCTGTCAGCCCCTGAGAATCAAGCAGAGCCGACTGAGAAGGGACACGTCTCTGCAGGGACGTGGCCTTTGCACCTTCACAGCCACCCAGGGTCCCAGCATCTCTGTCTCCATCCTTTGGAACCCCCCTGTTACCCGCATCAAGCGAGGCACGGAGCTGGAAGCGAAGCTCCTCCGAGGCTGGGTCAAAGGAGGTTTCGACGGCACTGACCCGAACGTGCTGCACCCGGGGGGGCTGCAGGCCCATGGGGGGGTCATACGTGACGGTGTGATTGCAGCGGGCACGGATGATGCGCCCATCCTGCAGGAAGCTCTGCACCGAGCCCCCCGAGAGCCGCCCCGCGCCCATCTGCACATAGCGCTCGCTGAAGTCCTGGGGAGAGACAGGGACGGGGGGGCTCAGACCACCGACCGCCCCGGGCACCCAGCACGGGAGTCACGGCCCCGCGGGGAGGACGGGCAGCGCTGGCACCTGCAGCAGCACCGTGGCCTTGCCGATGCTCTCCGGCACGGAGCCGCTGATCACACTGTCCAGCAGCAGAGCGTCGGTGGCATCCGCACCCCGGGCGAGGTGGGTGACCCGCAGGAGCTCCCCTGCCGGGAGGGGAGCAGTGAGTTGCAGCCCCTGGCACCCCCAAATGCAGCTCCATCTCCACTGTGAAGCCCAACCCAGCAGCAGGCTGAGCCCCCAGGGACGGGGCATGGGGGAGACGGAGGCTGAGCTGGGCAGCCCCAGGCGCCGCAGCCCCTGACGTGCCTGGGGACCGCAGCGTCCCTCACCTGTGGCAAACTCCAGCTGCGACTCGTGCCTGAAGCTGCCCTGGGTGAGCAGGAACCCGCTGTGGGCCTCCCCACCAGCGTGTGCCAAGGACCAGTAAACGGGGGCGATGATGGTGACCAGCACCCGCATCAGCGGCCCTGGGGGTGGGGGAGAAAGGGTGTCGCCACAGAGCCAGCACCCTCCCAAAGGAGCACCTTGCCCTCCCTCCCCAGCCTCCTTTGCCCATATGTGCAGGGTGCTGATTTTAAGGGGGAAAAAAACCAAAAAAAATATCCAACAAACCCCCAACTTTTCCCCAAGATTTTCACCTGACACAGGTCAAAATCCTCCCTGGGGTGAGGGTGGGGGTGACCACCTACCGACAGTGGGTGGAACGCTGCTGATGCTGCTCTGGACAGCAGCGCTGCTGGAGTGCGGATCATCCAGCACCCGGGCATCAAGGGTGGCAAAGCCGAGCTCGTGGGCGTTGATGACGCCGACCATGCTGCCCCGCACCCGGCGTGGGTCCCCTGGGGCAAAAGGGACAAGGGCAGCAGCGTTGGGGCTGCTCTCCTGCAGGAAAGCAGGGTGCTTCCCTGTCTCCCTTCTCAATAATTTGCGTGTCAAGAAAACCTCATTTTCTGGAGGCAAAGGCAGCCAGAGGGGCAGTGTCCCTACCTGGCTGCAAGCACAGCCCCCAAAGACCCCACGGCCCAGGCAGCACGGTGCCACGTTGGCAGGGGATGCTGTGAGCGTGACCCCATGCCTCTTGCTCACCAATGTGCACTAAAACCCTCCCAAAAACCTGCTCTGTATCAAGCCCCGCGGTCCTGGCCCCAGCCCCAAGCTTTTAGATGTTTCCCCGGCATGCCTGGCAGCAGAACACCAGCAGCCGCGCAGGGAGCACGCAGGGCATCCGGCACTGCCGGCCAGCCTGGCCCTCTGCTCCCTGAGAGGGAGCGGGAGAGGATGTGCCTGTGTGCATTTAGCAGAGCCCCTGGGAACTGGGAATTTAATCACGGACAGGGATTTAATCACGGGAGAGGCATGCAGGGGTGCGGGCTGGCTTGCGGCGGCTGCTCGGGTAAAGGTTTGGCTGGGCTCAGACCTTCAGATGAGCGGTGGAAGAGACAGGAGAGCGCAAACCAGAGTATGAAGCGAGGGGTTTAGAGCACGTCAGGAAAGGCAATATCCCTCCGAACCACCGTGTAGGAGCTCTTAGGGCAGCCCCAGCCCCCTGCGCCAGCCAGAAGCCCCTCAAGCCGTGGGGCC
>NW_009260349.1:358859-368027 GCF_000687185.1 Egretta garzetta | reverse complement strand
TGAGGGTGGCAAGGGGGGCAGCACTCACTCTGCAGGGCCAGGGTGACAACCTTTGCCGCCGTGCCTCCATCGTTCTCCGCCACGCACTGGTAGCGCCCTGTGTCAGCGCTCTGGTGGTACCAACAGCGTTAGCATCACACTTAGCTTTGCTGCAAAAGCTCCCCAAAACACACCGGCACGCCCCAGGCCCCACTCACCCCCACAGCATGGATGGCCAGGGACCCATTCTGCAGCTGGCGCAGGCGCCCACTGGCCACCACTGGCACCCCATCCTTGCTCCAGCGGATGAGGGGCTCAGGGTGGCCCTGGGCATCGCAGTTGAGGAGGGCATTACCCCCAGGGGGCTCCACCTGGTAGGTCCTGGGGTCCCCCCATATGATGGGTGCCTCTGGAGAAGGGAGAGGGATGGCAGAGGAGGAGGGCTGGCTGGGCACCCCAGTTTCCCCGCTGGCACCTACCTCTGATAGAGACAAAGGCAGTGGCCCTGATGGCACCGGCACTGTTCTTGGCATGGCAGACGTAGGTCCCGCTGTCGGCGTGGGTGGCTGCCTCCCGCCGCAGGGTGCTCTTGCCACTCTGCCCCGACACACCGTCTGCAGGGTACAAACCCCCCAAAAAGTACAGACAGGGACCAGCTGCTTATAACCCCACACAGCCAGCCATGCCAGCACCCCAGGGGTCCTGAAAGGTGGAAGGAGGATAGGGATGGAGCCAGGACCTCATCCTCCTCAAAACCTCAGCATCCTCAACCCCCCACCACGCACCGGTGACGAGCTGCCCGTTGGCCGTCCAGGAGATACGGGGCTGGGGGCTGCCCACAGCAGCACACACCAGCTCCAGCCTCTCGCCCCGGCTCAGGGTGACATCTCTGGGCAGGAGGGTGAAGGTGGGCATGGTGTGGAGGGAGAGGGAGAGCCAGCGGACGGCCCTCCCAGCCGAGTTCACTGCGGTGCAGGAATAGCTCCCGGCGTCCCCTTCCTGCACAGGGAAAGCGGGGAGGACGGGGCGGGGGGCTCAGGTCAGGGGTCCAGCAGCAGCCCTGGCTCGCTGGGCTGCATCTCTACTGGCTGTTGCACACCCAAAAAGCCATGGCTTGGCCACAGTCACTTTTCCCAGCCCACATTAGCAAACTCACACTTCCCTGACCCATCAGCGTGTTGCAAAGGACTGAACAGGGCTCTCCCTCTACCAATATTTTTGAAAGCAGCCAGTTTGTGGCTTGGGTAAGCGACACCTCGTCCTGCCAGCCCCAACCCAGGGATGTGGCAGGGCACAGAACAACCTGGGCTTTCTTTTCAGCAGCAAGGGGCGCTTGTTTTCCAGCTCTCCGACCTTACAGCTAGCTCGGCTACAGGTGCTCACCTGGACATCCCGGAGCAGCAGCTCCCCGGAGGGCAGGACCGTGGCCTTCCCCCCTCACTGCAAGGTGCTGGGGAAGGAGCTGAGCAGAGGAGCGGGCAAGCACTGGGGCTCCAGTCCCGCCTCACCTTGCACGATGAGCCTGGTCCTCCCCGCAGCGGTGCCCGAGGGGTTGCGAGCCACGCACAGGTAGGTGCCTGCATCCCGCGGCGAGGCCCAGAGGAGATGCAGCTGCCCGTTGGGGAGCACCTTCAGCCCAGGCCCTGCAGGGATGGGCAGGAACGCAGGGCAGGATGGGGCAGCACAGCCATGCCAGGGCACCCATGGGTGGTGTGCAGGGACTGCTTCACCTACACAAGCGCCCCGTCCTGGGGAGTCCCTGGGGAACGGCTCCAGCAGCCACCACACCCACCTTGGATGGCAGCCAGGAGCCAGGACCCATTACGGTGCCACCCAGCACCTCGCTGGGACGCCTACAACCTCCGGGCACCCAAATCTCCCCAGGTTCTGCCACCCTCCAGCAGGGTCCCGCTCACCTCCGGCAATGCCGACACCGTCTTTCTGCCAAGTGACCTCCGGCCGGGGAACCCCGGTGGCCTCACAGGACAGAACTGCGCTGGTGTTGACCATCACCATCACCATACCAGGCAGGGGTTTCAAGGCAGGGGGTTCTGCGAGTGGCAGGGAAGCGTTGCCCACTGGGGCTCCCGCAAGGTGGGCCAAGGCACAGGGCGCGAGACCCCCAGGAGCCATGCGTACCGTGCACCGCGAGCCGGAGGTGTTTTCGGGCCATGCCAGCAGCGCTCCTTGCCGTGCAGGTGTAGCGTCCGGCGTGTGCAGGCAGCGCCTGCCTGATCTCCAGGGCCCCTGGGAAGAGAGCGGGCAGAGGGGGGGCAGTGGGAGGGCTGGCAAGGACCCACCGCCCCACCGGGGCTGCGCTGCCTGGTGTCTGTACCTGTGGGCAGGACGTGGTAGCCCCCTCCTCGGCTGCCCAGCTGGGCTCCCTCCTTGCTCCATGACACCGTGGGTGGGGGTACACCAGAGGCGTAGCAGGTGAGGACCGCGGGGGACAGCCGGGTGACAACCACATCCGTAAGGTCATCGGCAATGGTGGGGGGCACTGGAGAAGTAAAGGGGGGAGGGAGATGAGCAGGGCTGCATAGAAATGCTGAAGGGGATCCCATCCCCGTGCACATGGGCACAGGTATTTCTATTTCCCCCCTTGCCCATCCCCTCTGTCCAGTCCTCTAGAGAGGACCCAACCCAGGGCGGGGAGGGCTGGAGCACACCTCACATCACACCCGAGGTGGTGACAGACCCTGGGAAAGCCACTCTCGGGGAGACCCACAGCCCCAAGGAGCTCACCGTGGATGGACACGAGGAAGACCTTGCGTGCCTCTCCGGCGGCGTTGGTGGCGATGCACTCAAACCGCCCCTCGTCCCGGGGACTGGGGCTGGTGATGAGCAGCAACCCCGAGGACTGCAAGCTGCACGGGCAGAGCACACGTCAGGGTCAGCCCCTGCCCCATGGGGAGCAGCAAGAGAGGGAAAACCCCACCCTATGGTGGGACCCTTTCAGCAGGCGAGGGGGCCAGTGCTGCTGGTACCTGTAGGCGCCAGGCGGGAGGTGTGGGTTCAGAGGGTGGCCGTCCTTCTCCCACCTGACGTGGGGTTCGGGGGATCCCCAGGCATCACAGCCCAGCGCAGCCGGCTGCTGAGCCAGCAGGGTGAGGTTGGAGGGCCCGGGGGCGATGCTGGGAGGGACTGCGGAAGGGCAGCGGTGAGCAGGGGACAGCAGCACCTTGCTGGGGCAGGGTGAGCCCAGGAGGGATCCAGCTTTGTTGTTCTGCTTACCCAGGACACGGAGGTCCAGGCCTCGCCGGTCGGAGCCGCCAGGGCTGGATGCCATACAGAGGTAATAGCCCGAATCCTGGACCTGAATGGGGTCGATCTGCAGGGAGCCGCCTGGCAGGAGCCGCATCCTGGGGAGGGAGAGCAAGGGAAGCCCCATGGGGGTTCTGCACGGCCATGCTGCAACGCACAGAGACACACAGCTGGGAAGGTGGCATGTGACATCGCAGTCAGATGTGGCACAGGTCTGCTGAGCTGGCGTGGGGACAGAGCACAGCCCTTTGCAGGGGAACGGTGCTGTCTCTGCTCCAGGCACACCAAAATGCCTATTGATGCGGAGGGTGGCACAGTCTGAGAGCCAGCTCTTGGTGCCACCAACTCACAGAGCCTCATACCTGTTGCTCCCATGGAGAAGCAGGAGCCGGCCATCCTTTCGCCACGTCACCCGGGGCACGGGCCACCCCTCCGCCCGGCACGGCAGCACCGCCGAGCCGTTGAGCAGTGCCCTCACCTCCTCGGGGCCCGGCTGGATCTCTGGGGCCACTGCGGCAGCACCACAGAAAGTCAGAGACGGGGCTCAGGGGACAAAGAACATCAGCCCAGACCAACACTGGCTGGGCACCATCCCAGCCCCTGGTTCCCGCTACCCCAACCCCATAATATCACACATCCCCTAGCAGGGACGGAGCTGATGTGCACCCCCCCTGTGGTGGGGCATCATCGCTCACCGTGAACCTCCACCTGGACACGCAGGCTGGGGTCCCCCAGGGCATCGGTGGCCCTGCAGCTGTACTCCCCGCCGTCCGCCGCCCCCACGGCCCGGATCTGCAGGAAGCGCCCCTCGGCCAGGACGAGCCCCCCCAGTGCCACTCGATGTGGGGGGGCGGCACGGCATCCTCAGGGCACTCCAGCAGAAGCTGCCCCCCTGCCACAGCAGTGATGCTGTGGGTCTCTCCAACGCTCGCGATGCTGAGAGGTGCTGTAGGATGCGTGCCAGGTGAGTCAGGGGGTGACACGCAGGTTGGGGACCCCCATCCCTATCCGCATAAGACATGCGTAGCCCCCTGCTCTGCAGGGCCATCATGCTGTGCTCCAAATCCCCCCCACTGGAGGCCTGACAGCCCCCACCACTCTTCCCATCCACCCCTCAGTGATCCCAAGGACGGGTGCAGGGGATGTTCCAGCTCGCTGGTCCCCCAGAGCTCTGGCCGCCCCACAGCACGCCCTGCCAGCACCCTCCTCACTGTGCCTCGGGGGCCACCCTACCTTGGATGCTGACGTGGAAGCTCCTGCTGTCCTCCCCGGCGGGGCTAGCAGCCAGGCAGGTGTACAAGCCAGCATCAGCCACCTACGCAAAGCCGGGAGAAGAAAAAAATTGAGGCATGAGATGAAAATGCAGGTGGGGAGCAGAAAGAGGATGCCCTACCTTTGTGCTCTGGATGTGGAAGGTGCTCTCGTTCCCTGACACAAGCCAGGGCCCCGCCAGCAGCCGCCCATCCTTCTCCCAAGTTACCGTGGGCATGGGGACGCCCATCACCACACAGGTCAGCTCTAGTGGGGTGCCCACAGTGATGGATATCTCGGTGGGATGGGGTGCAGCCTCAACGCGGGGTGGCTCTGCAAGGCACACAGCAAGGCGGGGGGGGCTCATCCCCTTGTTGCTCCCAAAAAATTGGCGAGCTGCCCCTCCCAAATGCCCAGGGACAGAGACGTACCCATCACCAGGAGGTGGAAGGCTTTGCTAGCCTCCCCCACCTCATTGGCCACCAGACAGGAGTACATCCCCACGTCAGCTGGCCCCACGGCCACCAGGCTCAGCCGCGGGCCACCTGGCAACTGGTTGCTCTGCAGTGCCAGGGGCTCGCCGTCCTTCAGCCAGGTCACTGATGGTGCTGGAGACCCGGTGGCTTCGCAGGTGAAGGTGACATCAGAGCCCTTGGCCACCATCTGCTCCTCGCTGCTCTCTGGGCTCTCCAGGATGGGGGGCACTGGGGAGGGAGTGATCCCCCTTAGCAGGGCTGTGGGAGCAAAGCTGGGTCCCTAGGCCCTAGGCATGGGTTTGGCAATGCCCCAGAGTCCTGTGAACACCCAGAGGTGGCTCAGCCTCCCTACAGGGTGCTCTGGGATTGCTTTCAGGCTGGTCCCACCTTGACTCGATCCTCCCTGAGCCCAACCTCAGCAGCCGAGGGCTGGCTCAGGACCCTGCTTAGTAACACAGCTGCAAAGCACCACATTTGCCCTGCCAGCAAAATGGGTGCTTAGGTCCCCCCCACTCCACTCTCCCCAAACCCCCAGCAGCCCCATACCCTGTATCTGCAGGACGAAGCTGCGATCGGCCTGCCCTGCCCGGCTGGAGGCAATGCAGGTGTAGAGCCCAGCATCGGAGACCTGTGCCTGGGAGATCCTACGCCATGGAGCAGGGCATGGGGATGGGGAGGGGACATCAGCTCTGGGTCCTCCCCCTGCCCCCAAGGTCTCCACAGTGACAAGAAGCCACCTTCAGGGTGCAGCTGTGGTCATCCCGGCACGCAAGCCTGGGTGCCAGCCCGAACCTGTGGCTGAGCATCACTCCAGGGTCACTTCTTACCGGAGGACATGCCCAGCCGAGAACAGGGTGACACGGGGGGACAGGCGCAGGGGCAGCCCATCCTTCAGCCAGCTCACGTGCAGCGGAGTGGAGCCCCGCACCCGGCACTCCAGCGTCACCGCCGTGAACAGGACACCACGGACCACCTCCGAGTCATCCGTGCCTCTCTCGATGGCAGGGGGGACTGGGCGAAGGGACAGAGGTGCTGACGGGGCTGTCGGGGCGGGTGGCCCTGGCACTGCCCCGTGGCCCCCAGCCCCACTCACCCAGCACGCTCAGCGTGTGCAGCCGGGCATCCTCGCCCGCGCTGTTTCGGGCCAGGCAGGTGTATGCCCCTGAGTCGGCGGCTTGGAGCCCCTCCAGGAGCAGGGAGCTGCCGTCTGGGGACATCCTGGGCAGGCAGGATGGGACAGTGAGCTGAGTGCCCATCCTCAAACATGCCCACAGGGCAGAGATGCTCTGCGCTTGGTTGCAACCCAGGCTGCAGGTTTTGGGGTGCGCTGCAAGGCCAAGGCAGCGGCTGGGACCCTGGCAGGGTGACAGTGGCCATGACAGGCTGCAGCACCATCTGGGACACCCGGGATGATGCTCCTCAGCAAACAGCTGGGATAGGCTCATCCCAGCCCAAGCAGGGAGAGCAGCAGAGCTCAGACTACCTTGCACTGCTCTTTTGTGCATGGGGAAACTGAGGCACGCCTGGGGGAAACTGAGGCAGGCGTAGTCTGTGGGTTGTTCCCCCCACCCCGGACTCACCGGGCACGTGAAGGGGGCTGCAGCCCCAGAGGCTGCCCGTCCTTCAGCCAGGAGATCTGGGGGGTCGGCTGCCCCTCCGCCTGGCACTCCAGCCTCACCCCTCCGCCCTCCAGCACGCTGTGCTCACTGGGGACCCCCGCACTGGCGATCCGGGGTGCCACTGCACCAAGAAGAGGAGAGAGAAGCTGAGCAAGAAGAGGTGGAGGAAGGCTCCGGTGGGAGGGGACCCCCGCTGCCCCAGGAAGCCCTACCTCGCACCAGCACCGTGAAGTCCTTGCGTGTCTCAGCGCCCGGGCCCCGTGCCAGGCAAGTGTACCGGCCCTGGTGGAAGGGCTGCAGGGGGCTGAGCTGGAGCTGCCCCCCCGCAGACACCAGGCCCTGCTCCGGGATGCTCTCTGTGGGGAGACTGGGTGAAGGGGGCTGCAGTGGCGCTCCCCTGCCGAGCCCTCCCCTGGCACATCGTCACACTCCCTCCTTCCCACCCCCCAGGCCCCAGGTTTGGGGACTCGGTTAAAGCAGAGGTTGGGGCTCTGCAGAGCAGGGTGTTTGCACGATGGCATTGCTGGAGCTTTGCAGGAGAAAAGAGCCCCTGGTCTGGAGGCAAAGCCCTGTCCCAGAGGGCTGGTACCCAGAGGGCTCACCCCCATGTCTCTCCATCACATCCCATGCCCACATCTCATTGTTTCAGCCGCAGGAACGAATCCGAAGCCTCTTAAGAACATGCAGGGAAAATGCCAACCCCTTCGTGCTCTCCCTTTGGGCCCTGCAGTTCTCTTGCAGCAGGATCAAAAATGGGGAAACTGAGGCAGGGCCTCTTCAGGTGGGGTGGTGGCAAGGTGCAGGAGGGCAGCCTGACACCACGTCCCCCTGAGCACGTACCCAGTGGGCTCCCGTCCTTCAGCCAGGTGACGGTGGGCATGGGCACACCGGTGACACGGCAGGTCAGGACCAGGGGGCTCCCTACGTCGGCATCCAGTGTCTCCTGCTGCAGATCCTCAGTGCCCAGGGGCCCTGGGGGAAGGAGCGGGGATGGGGTGCATGAGCAGGAACAGACGGACCAGGGTTTGCCATCAGCTCCTCTGCGCACAGAGCTCCTGCCGAGCCCTCGCCGCTCACCACGGACGGTGAGGATGAAGTGCTTCTCGTCCCAGCCGGCCGCATTCAGCGCCACGCACACGTAGGTGCCTGAGCTGGAAAGCTGCAGGCGAGGGAGCTGCAGCACCCGCGAGCCTGGAAGAAGCGGAGAGCAGGGAGTCAGGGCAGGCTGGAGCTGGGACCGAGCCTGGGCCTCCGTGCCGGCAAGCTGACCCGTCCCCCCACAGCCGGCCAAGCTCCATGCAAGAGGTGTCTGGCCAAAGTCTCTCTCTGAGGTCTCTCTGTGCACAGCAGAGAGGGGTGCTGAGCTCCTGGGGAGAGGCAGCGCAGAGTTTGCAGGATGCAACCTTGGTCCTTTCCAGAAGGGATCACTCGGCAGCAAGTTGTTAGCACGTGGTTACGGCTGAAAGTCTGAGCTCAAGTCCCACATGCAGCACCCAGAAGTTGGTTGGGGGAGTTAAAGCCTGCCATCGAGAGCCAGTGGCCATGCCAAGCCCAGGGGGACAGGCTGTCATCCTTGCTCACCCCAACATACCTGGGGTGATGGTCACCTCCTCACTGAGCTGCAGGTCATGACCATCCTTGTACCAGGCGATCTCCGCAGCGGGGTAGGATTGGACATCACACGCCAGCGAGACGCTGCCATTGACGATGCCGTTGATGTGTTCAGGGTTTGCGCCCACGATCCGGGGTGCTTCTGCTCTGGCACACCCCAAAAGACAGTGCCAGAGGGGAACCATCACTGTGGAGGCCAGGTTCTCCCCGGGGCTCCCCACTGGGAAACGCACGCCGAGCATCTCGCCTGCTTGGAGCGTGCTAGCACCTCAACCTCCCCGCATGGGGCAAGCGTGACAAGCGTGGGGGCACAGAGGCAGCCATGTGGTTCAGGAGCCATGGGAGACTCCAGCTGGCAGAGGAGAAGGAGGAGGAGGGATGGGGGGGTAAATCAGTGACCCGGGGAAGGGTCACTGAGATACCTTACCCTGCACGGTAAGGGCAAAGTGCTTCTCAGCTGACCCAGCCGGGTTCTCGGCCACGCATGTGTAGCTGCCAGCGTCACCCACCTCCACCGCAGGCACCTGCAAAGGGGAAGCAGAGCCACACTGGGGGCTGCCCCGAGCCAGGGAGCTGCTGGGGCTCCCATGGGAAGACCAGGGCAGCCTCCTAGGGTAGGGAAAAGTGCCCCATCCCCTCCACCCAGCGTCTCCTGTGTCCTGCCCTGGCAGAGCCACCCTGCCCAGGGGGACACTGACCTGCAGGACCGTGCCGCCCTCCAGGAGCTGGTGCCGTGGGCTGACTGCAATGGGGATGTTGTTCCAGAGCCAGGACACTGTGGGCACCGGGTGCCCAGTGGCTTCACACTTGAATTGGACGGTGCCATTGATGGTGGCCGTCCCCTCCTCAGCCAGGTCCTCTGTGCCACCGTGGATAGCTGGGGTGGCTGGAAGCAGACTGTTACGGTGCTGCCCGTGCCTCCTTCTGCTCCTGGCCCCAGCCCCAGCCCCGTACTCACTCAGCACCTC
>NW_009260349.1:350404-358806 GCF_000687185.1 Egretta garzetta | reverse complement strand
CCCCCATCCTGCTCCTGGGTGCTGTGCATGCTGGCAGGAACAAGGGGACAGAACCCAACCCCTCCATGCTACGGATGCTCTCAAACCACAGAGCTGCTGCAGGAAACCCCCCCAAATCTCACAGTGAGCATCCATACCCATTACCTAGCAGCATCAGCACCCCCGGACCAGGGGAGAGGGGCTCCCCGTCCTTGTACCAGGTGAGCCGGGGGGGTGGGATGGCACTGGTGTCGCAGTAGAATGCAGTGGGCTGGCCAAGGATGGCCTGCCGGTGCTCTGTCACCTCCCCATCCTGGTCCTCCTCCTGGTGGAAGATCTCAAGGGCTTCATTGGGGCTCATCTGCTGCTGGAAGAGGGGGGGCACTGTGGGGACAGGCTGTGGTCAGCTGTGGGGAATTGGGACTTGCGCCCCCCAGGTGTGACCTGAGCATCTGCCCAGGCCTGACTGGGGCCAAGGAGATGTCCATTTTCCAGCAAATACAAACGTTATTCCTGCTCACCCTGCTCTGCTCCCACAAGGGACCACACTAAGGACACCTCTTGCCGAGACACCCGCTGCTCCGGGCACTGGCCAGCCACCCAGGGCTCACCTTGGACATGCACAATGAAGTCCCTGTCGTCTTCGCCCACAGCATTGGTGGCCACGCAGGTGTAGTGCCCTGAATCTGAGACACTGGCTGGTTTGATCTGAAGGACCTGCCCCTCGCTGAGGATCTGGAGGTGGCCAGCACTTTCCAGGAGCTGCATGGGGACCCCAGCCCCAAGGCAGGGAAGAAACAGAAGGACAAGAGGAGGATTACACACCCTGGAGTGGCACGGAGCCCAGCCAGCCATATAAAGGGCATCTTCCCACTCCATCCACCTGGGAGGGTCCCCAAAACCAGCAGCTCCCCCCTGGTTGCAGTTAGGACCCCACCTGCTTGTCCTTGTACCACCGGATGGTTGGCTCGGGCACAGCCCAGGTCTCACACTCCAGCATCACCGTGCTGTTGACCCTGGCTTTTACCTCTTTCATGGCAAATTCCCCCAAAGGGTCATCTCTGGCAATCCAGGGAGGAACTAGTGGGGAGAGACAACACAGGTGGTGTGAGAGAAGAGCGCCCAAAGCTCTTGCCCTGCCCTACTCGGCAGCAGGCAGCACCTTGGTGTGCTGCTGACACCCTCAGACCGACCTCTTTGTCCTCTCCAGGGCAGACCAGAGGATTTTTGGGGCTACGTGCAGATATGTGTGTGACTGAGCACCAGCTACAAGAGGTGCAGATCCCTGGGGTGAAGGTGCGGGAAGGGAAGGAAGGGGCACTGGCCTGGTTACAGTGATGGGGTCACTGCAGGAATTTGGAAGGAGGTGGAGAGCTCCCTCACCCAGGACCTTAACGGAGTAGTTCTTCACGGCCTCCCCAGCCTCGTTGGCCACGATGCAACTGTACGTGCCCGTGTCCTCTTCCTGGGCATTCAGGATCTTCAGCCCGTGGCCACCTGGGTGAAGGGGTGGGGTGGGGTGGTGTGTCTTCTCAGAGGGTCGCAGCTCACAGCCACGGCTGTCTATCCCCATGCAGCCTAAGGTGGCATCTTAAGGGACCTGCTGACCACCTGCAAGCCTGACTTGAGTGAGTCTAATGCTCTTCTAGAGGCCAGTTTCCAGGCTTATAAAAACCAGTGCTGTCTCTCTGGTGCTGCCAAGGAGGCTCTAGCTGTATCAGCCAATGCAGCACATGGCAGAGCAGCACCCACCTGATGGCCTGAGCCCCTTGGGTCCTGCAGGATGATGACTTCTCACCATTCCACTGCCCTGAACCACAGTCAGACCCAGAAAAGGCCCCGCTCCCACTCCCCCGGGCATGCAGCAAGGGGCCACCATTGTCATGCAGAGCCAGTGGACACCAGCACAGTACCAGGGAGCAGGTGGATGTTTCTAGAGGCTTTGAGGGGAACCTCATCCTTGAGCCAGGTGATGTTGGGAGATGGGTATGCCAGAGCTTCACAGACCAAGGAGATGGGGTTGTTGATGATCACCGTGACTACTTCTGTGCTGGCACCATGGGCATCTCCAGCAAAGGTAGGACTGGCTGCAGAGATGTGTTTGCATGGCAGACCAGCATTAGCACCCACTTAGGCTTCCCAATGCTTCGTTCCCCCACCAGAGAGCATGGTCTGAGTTCAGGGAGTTAGATTTGATCACAACATGTAAAACCCACAGCACTCCCAATGCTTCGTTCCCCCACCAGAGAGCATGGTACAAATTAATTTGATCACAACATGTAAAACCCACAGCACATATAGCACAAGCCCAGCTTCAGACTCTGCCCTCCAAAAGCACAGGGAACACAGAAACCACTCTCCTCCTTCTCACCAGCCACCATCAGAGATGGCTCCTGCACCATCAGAGATGGCTCCTGCACTAGAAAGGCCCTTTATGCCCATCCAGGAGGTTTCATGAAGGCTTTGGGGCAGGTCTAGGACCTCATGCCATGCTATTGGCAGTAGGGTTAAGGGATCCTCACCACCTACCTGGGGCAGGCAACTAAAAAGCCCTCTCAGTCCATATCCCCTGCTCATACCAGAGACACTGCCTCCATCCAAAGGCATCTCATACCCAAAACATCTAGCAGGTAGTGCTTGGTTTGATTCGCCACAGAGCTGGAGGCTACGCAGGAGTAGCGGCCACTGTCGGACAGGGAGGCTCGGGGGACGTGGAGCATGGAGCCATCAGGGGAGATGGAGAAGGTGTTTCCACTGGGCAGAGGGTGGCCGCCTTTCAGCCAGGTGATCTTAGGCTGGGGGTTGCCTGTGCAGGGTGGAAAGCAGGTTTTGGCCTTCATGCAAAGTTTTTCCATGCGTGCGCACAGCCTGACTGGGGTCGCCACGCTGGAGCTTTTCTGGGAAGCAGGGAAATCAGCCTAAATCCAAAATTATCATGATCTGGATCCAATTTTTAGAGGCTGCTGGATGAGCCAGCAAGAAGAAAGAAAAACTGTCCTGAGTAGGAGGTGATTAATTATTCCCATCACTGGAGAAGAAACCAGATTAGAGGAATTTTAGCTCCATTTGGGAAAGATTGGAGCTTACGTCATGGAACAAGCTCCCCGTGTGGGCGCCCCCTCCCCAGCACTTCCCGGCTAGCCCAACTGCAAAGCCAGGAACTATCCCAAAAAAGCTCTTCAGACAATTTCAGCTATTTTCATGTCATCGACTGGAGCCGTCCATTTGCTCCACACCCTGAAGGGAGACTCAGGTCCCTGAATTTGATCACAACATGTAAAACCCACAGCACATATAGCACAAGCCCAGCTTCAGACTCTGCCCTCCAAAAGCACAGGGAACACAGAAACCACTCTCCTCCTTCTCACCAGCCACCATCAGAGATGGCTCCTGCACCATCAGAGATGGCTCCTGCACTAGAAAGGCCCTTTATGCCCATCCAGGAGGTTTCATGAAGGCTTTGGGGCAGGTCTAGGACCTCATGCCATGCTATTGGCAGTAGGGTTAAGGGATCCTCACCACCTACCTGGGGCAGGCAACTAAAAAGCCCTCTCAGTCCATATCCCCTGCTCATACCAGAGACACTGCCTCCATCCAAAGGCATCTCATACCCAAAACATCTAGCAGGTAGTGCTTGGTTTGATTCGCCACAGAGCTGGAGGCTACGCAGGAGTAGCGGCCACTGTCGGACAGGGAGGCTCGGGGGACGTGGAGCATGGAGCCATCAGGGGAGATGGAGAAGGTGTTTCCACTGGGCAGAGGGTGGCCGCCTTTCAGCCAGGTGATCTTAGGCTGGGGGTTGCCTGTGCAGGGTGGAAAGCAGGTTTTGGCCTTCATGCGAAGTTTTTCCATGCGTGCGCACAGCCTGACTGGGGTCGCCACGCTGGAGCTTTTCTGGGAAGCAGGGAAATCAGCCTAAATCCAAAATTATCATGATCTGGATCCAATTTTTAGAGGCTGCTGGATGAGCCAGCAAGAAGAAAGAAAAACTGTCCTGAGTAGGAGGTGATTAATTATTCCCATCACTGGAGAAGAAACCAGATTAGAGGAATTTTAGCTCCATTTGGGAAAGATTGGAGCTTACGTCATGGAACAAGCTCCCCGTGTGGGCGCCCCCTCCCCAGCACTTCCCGGCTAGCCCAACTGCAAAGCCAGGAACTATCCCAAAAAAGCTCTTCAGACAATTTCAGCTATTTTCATGTCATCGACTGGAGCCGTCCATTTGCTCCACACCCTGAAGGGAGACTCAGGTCCCTGAGCCCCATCTCCCACCTCCTCACACCACCTCCACTCCCCACGTGATGCTCACCCGTAGCCAGGCAGGACCAGGTGACAGGGTGGCCCTCAGGCACTTTGATGGTCTCTTCCTCGCCTGCATTCTCAATGTGGGGAGGAACTAGGAACACATGCCACCAGGGACCTCAGCAGCCGGCCAGCTTCACTGAGGCTCTGAGCTCGTGTGCTAAGGCACAAAGGACTCCAGCGCTGCAGCTCCCACCATGCCCAGTCTTAACTCATGACTGTTCCTGCAAGGGTAAAGCTCTGAAATCCCACCAGGAATCCTGCAGTAGACAGAGGACCCCTCCTTACCTAGGACCTCCACGTGGAAATGCCTCCTGGCCTCCCCAGCTACGTTGCTGGCCAGGCAGGAATAGTGGCCACCATCCTGGGCTCGTGCACGGGTGAGCCTCAGCAGCCAGCCCCCTGGAAGCACAGGGCAGAGGTCTTGGGGCCCTGATCCAGGCACCAGCCCAACCCAGCAGTGCTCAAGCTCTGCTGCATTTAAACCCATCAGCACTGGGGCAAAACGTGTTCCCAAAGCTCCTGTCTCTCACAGCATCCATGCCTCGTCCCTGACCTGAAAGCACATGCGTGTGCTCACTGGGGGCAACGGGAGAGCCGCCCCAGAACCAGGTGACTGTGGGCAGGGGAACGCCAGTGGCCTCGCAGGTCAGCATCAGGGCTTCATGCAGAGACACACTAACGTTGGTTGTCGATCCTGATCCTTGAATGAACTCAGGAGGAACTGGGGAGACAGAAGGGGATGGACACCCATTTGCAAATCAGCCACCAAGACAGCAGAGGAGCAAGACAAAGGGGGCGAACTGAGTAATCCTGGCTTCTTCCCACCCTCTTGCTCATGCAGTTTGAGGATGCAAGCCAAGAAGGACCATCAGCATCGTGTGAAGTCGTCAACTTTGAAGGTGTTATGGGACAGGTGACCCACAGCACGTGCCACCTACCTGCACCCCCAAGCCCATGCTTACAGGTGTGACACCAAGCTGGCTACACACCCTAAGCCACCTCGGGCCTTTTGCAGCTCAAGTGCTTGGTACCTTGACCCATGAGGGTTTCCCCAAGTCCTCGGGAAGTAGATGACTTCACGAAGTGTGAGATGGTTTGCTCTGATGACCCTGAAAAGAAACTCCTGCCTGATGGAGCCAGTTCTGCAGATATGCCTGGAGCATCCCCCTTCTCACCCAAAATCTGTTGTGCTGGTTTGCCCAACACCTCTTTGCCCTTGTGCCATGCGACATCACCACCCTCCCGAGCCTGCCCGCACCCGTACCCCAGAGCTGCCAGCCCTGCCCCACATCCCTACCATGCACCGCAACGTCAAACTCTCTCTGCTCCTGCCCCGCTGTATTTGCCACCAGGCAAGTGTAGCGTCCTGCGTGGGCCACCTCCGCCTTGGGGATGCGCAGCCGCCTCCCCTGCTCCGTAAGCAGGAGCCCATCCCCACCAGCCACAGGCTGCCCGTCCTTCACCCACGTCACCGTGGGCAGTGGTGTCCCCGTGGCCTCACACTCCAAAACCGTCTCACCAGCCTTGATGACAGAAACCTTCCTTGGGGCTTTGCTGCTGCCCTGGATCCTCGGCAGCCCTGCGGGCAGAGGGACAGAGGGTGGAGGCTGTGCTGTAGCGACTCCCTTGGCCGCACGCAAGTGGATGTACAAACACCATCGGCCTGGATGGTGGCAGCAGGAGGGTGAAGCAAATGTGAGCAATTGGGCTGCTGGAGTGAAAACCAGCTGCAAACAGCTTGGAGCCAAGAGGAAAGCTGGAGGGCAAAGCGAGCCCAGCTAGCAGCATCCTTTCCAAAGCACCCAAGGCAGCGGGCAAGGGCTATGAACTTTTGGGTCCAGCTGAACCTTGCATTGAGAGAGATGATGGCACCTTCAGCCACCCCCACAGGTCCTCTGTGTCTCTGGGCCCCCCCGGCTCACCGTGCACCTCCAGGCGATGCTCCTTGCTGCTGCTGCCGGCGGCGTTCCTGCACTCGCAGGTGTATGTCCCCTTGTCCACCAGCTGTACCTTCTCCACGTACAGCATGCTGCCTCCTGTGGACACCAGCTTTGGGCTCCCGGGCTGGGTGGAGAGGAGCTCACCTGCCCGGGTAAAGGGACAGCAGCCTCCTCTCAGGCTCCCAGCAGGACCAGTTCCCACCCAGAAGCTGGATACTGCTCAACATAAAGCACTCCTTGCTCCAAGGAGACCAACATCTGTCCGGTGGGTCAACACATAGGATCATAGAATCATTTAGGTTGGAAAAGACCTTTAAGATCATCTAGTTCAACCATAAAAAGGAAAGCACATTTTTAACATGTGGGCATGGGGCTGAGGAGCAGGACCCTACCATCCTTCCACCAGCTCAGGGTGGGGAAGGGGATCCCGTGGCACTCGCAGGCCAGCCTGACGGACTGCCCCTCCAGCACGGACACGGTGGCGGGCTCTGCTGAGGAGAAGGACGGGGGCACTGCAGGGGATGAGAGGAGAAGAGCAGCTTGCCGGTGGCACTGGACAAGAGGAGAGGGGCAGCTCCCCGCCGGAGCTCCATCCTGCTGGCTCCTCACCACCTGCAGCTCCCTCCACCCAGCAAGCCTCCCCTGTGCTGGCTCCATGTGGAAATAATAATCTGGGATCTCCAGCTATTAAGTGAGTGATGCTTTTAATTGCACGTGGCCTACAGCAGAGGACAACCGAGCATCCTGCGCCAGCCACACAGGCAGGCCAAGCCCAGGTTGGCCAGACACAACCTTATTAGGTAGCACTGCTCACTGGGAAGGTTACCTAACTCTTTCCATCATCAGATGCTGTTCTCAGTTGCTCATAAATACAGCTGGATGGAAAACGGTAACTCCTTCCCATGAGGGATATCAATTTATAGAAGAAGAAAAGCCCAACACCCAGAAACCTCTGAAAACAAAAACAGCAGAACCCAAACAATCCACCCGAGCCAGGACGCCAGACGTGCAAATGTTTCCCTAGGAAGGAATCACAGGAACAAGCCTGGATCAGGAGAACTGGATTTTCTCCACCCCCTGGCTACCTGCCTGCAGGACTTCCAACTGGCCCAGAGCATCCCTGAGAAAAGCCAGGCCCTGGCTCAGCCCCTGGCACTGCGGACGTGCCGAACGGGCTGGGAGGCTGCAAGGATGCTCGGACCGAGCGAGCAAAAGCGTCCCGTCCTGGCAGCAGGCTGGGAACCACCGCTGGCATCCTCCTGACCGGGCAGGGGGAGAGACAGGGATGATAACTGCAGTGACTGCCACATTAAGTGCAAATAAAGGAGAGAGAAACCCTGGCAATGGCAAGGAAATCCCTTTGCTCTCCTGCCCAAATTTTGGAAAGACACCTCTCCTGCATGGTCTCTGAAATCTCCCCCCAGGACTCATGCAGACATTGGCTTTTTCCCCTCTGACTCCCATTCTGGTGGGGATTCCCTACATTTTTTTTGCTCCATCATTTCGCAGAGCTTTAATGGTTTGGTCTGAGTGTTTTCCAAGCCAGTCAGCTACCCCAGGTACATATTATATATATATATATAAACAAATGGTATATAATATAGTATATGTGTATACACATACACTATTTGCCCCCGATGGGCTATTTCAGCCCCAGTGGCCCTTACCCCACACGTCGAGGTTGTAGTGTTTCTCCAGGTGGCCGGGCGCCTGGCACGTGTACCTGCCCGCATCCTGCACGGTGGCTCGCCCGATCTGCTGGAGCAAGCAGAGACGCTAAGATGCTCTGCAGCAGAGCTGGACCCACGCAGCCCCTCCCTGGGGGGAATTTGTGTCAGCAGAAACCATGGGGATGGGATCAGTGTGGGGGTTGGGAACGGTGCGGAGCCGTGGCAGCAGGGAGGGAACCCCCCTCCCCTCTGCACCCACTCTCTCCCAAGGGTGGGCAGAGGGAAATGGGGGTCGTCACAGCCCCATTTCCCTTCCCATCCTCTGCAATACTCCGAAACATCACCTGGAGCACGGTCCCCCCTGCAGACAGCTGCACACCCAGCTTTGCTGTGAGCAAGTTCCCATCCTTCAGCCAGCGGGACCCCCGAGGGGGGACCCCGGGGACCGGGCACTCCAGGGCCACCGGCTGGTTGATGATGACAGAGACGTTCTCCTACTCACCCAGGG
>NW_009260349.1:344518-350300 GCF_000687185.1 Egretta garzetta | reverse complement strand
CCCAGGGCTGTGTGCTGACAAGGGGACGGCAGAGCAGCCCCGTAGTCCCAAGTGTCACCTGTGACCCCACAGCCACGCTGATGGGAAGGGGCCAGGGATGCCTGGGGGTACTTACCCCGCACCTCGAGGGTGGCCTCACGTCTGTCCTCCCCCACGGTGCTGCTGGCTACACACGTGTATGTCCCAGAGTCCTGAAGGCGAGCGGCGGGCAGGGACAGCGTGTGCCCACTGGAGAGGATCTGTGCTTCCCCAAGAGACAGAAAGAGCCCAGATGAGCACGAAACCAAAGAGAGTCGCAGGCAGCTGGGCTGCAAGCCAACAGGCAGGAACAGGGATGGATGGGCATAAGCCTGCCTCGAGCCTGTCCTTGTCGCATCCCAGGGACCCTCTGCCCATCCATGCCCCTCGTGGAAGGGCTCAGCAGGTCCATGCTCCCATGAACCAAACATGGGGCAGGTCTGGGACACATCGCACCTCCTCAGCTCCAGCAATTGTTTTTTTAAAAGCCAGAACAAGGGAAGGGAATGCCCTCATGGAGGGACATCCCCAGTGAGCCTCAGTCTCCATCAGGAGCCATCTCACCTGCAGGCCACCCGCCACCATGCTGGGCACTGGCTTGCTGTCCTTCAGCCACAGCAGCACCGGAGCGGGGGTCCCAGTGGCATTGCACTCCAGCGTCACCGGTTCATTCACCACCACCGTGAGGGGGCTGGGGCCAGCTGTGATCCGTGGGGGCACTGGAGGGTGGGCGAGAAATGTCACCAGGAGCAGCAGGGTGCAAAAGGGACAGGGTGGGTAGGAGACACCACAGTGTGGATCAGGCAATACCCATCCAGGGGGCCATGGCTTTCTAGGACATTATTTGGGATGAACACAGGGGATTGCATGGTTGGAACTGCAAACAGGGCATAGGACAGGGGCTCTGCTAAAGCCATCTTCCAGGGACTTGTCCCAAGGGCTGGGACATCCCATGCACACACAAGAGGTATTGGGGAAGGGGGAAGCACCCAGCTCTCAGGCAGCCGCAGACCTTCCCCTGCTCACCGCAGACTCACCAGTCACTTGCAGGCTGTACCAGAGCTCAGTGACACCGGCCACATTGGAGGCCACGCAGCGGTAGCTGCCAGTGTCTGAGAGCTGAGCATGCTGGATCTCCAGGAGCTTCCCATCCTTGGACAGGGTCCGTCGCGGTCCGGCTGAGAGCTGCTCAAGCCCCTTGTACCACACAATGTCTGGAGGGAAGCAGGGAGCCGAGCTATAAGGAGCGATGCTGCTGCCCTTCTAACCCAGGGGACCCAGGGAAAGCCCCGGGGAGGCAGGAGCAAGAGCGGAGGGAGAGGACCGGCTCACCGGGAGCAGGCAGCCCCGAGGCCAGGCACTCCAGGGATGCCGTGCCATTCTCCAGGACAGCTAGGTCTACCGCGCTGGGTTCGATATTCGGAGGCACTGCAACCCAGCACACACAGTCATCGGCTCTGCGGCACAGCGCGGTGCCACGGGGCACAGTGCAGTGCCACAGGGCACAGCCGGGCTCTTTGGGGGCTCCTGGCATGCATCAAGTCCTGGGAGAGCAGCAGCCAAGGGCCAGAGCTCGCGCGCTGCTCTGGGAGGGGACCACATCACCACATGGTGCCACTGCTGCTCCCCAAGTCAGTGAGCAGATTTGTTGCCCCCTGGGATGAGATATTCATCCTTCCCAAGGCAGGTGTCTCCACGCCCCGCCTGGTTTCTTACCCGGCACCTTCAGCGTCACATCCTGCTGTGCTGACCAAGGGGTGCTCTGGCCAGAGGGGCTGGGAGTAGACCCTCCACCAGGAAGCACACATCAAGGATAGATGCTACGGTTTACTACAGTGTTGGTGGCCATCAGCTCTCAGCCTCAGGTTGAGGCTGGTGAAGGACAAGATCCCAGTGGATCAGGCTAGTGACACCTCCCAGAAAGCAGGGCCAAGAACTCCTTTGGCTAGCTGTGACCTCCTTGACACATGGGCTGGGCAGCCGGTCTCACCTTGCACCGAAACCTGCACCTCTGCCTGGGCCACCCCTGCCTGGCTGCTGCCCCGGCAGACGTAGAGCCCTTCGTGGCCGAGCCCCACGCGAGTGATCAGCAGTGTCCCACCATCCTCAGACACCACCGCACCATCCCGTTTGCCCAGCGGGTGCCCGTCCTTCAGCCACCTGCAAAGAGTGGGGTGGGCAGCGAGTCCTTGGTCTGTCCCACCATCCCCTAGCCCCCATTTCTGCCCGCTGAAAGAGTGAACAGTGGGGTGCTGGCAGCAAGGACTGTCCCCTTGTCACCTGGAAAGGGGCTGGCAGTGCCCAGACTGCTAGGAAGAATAGGACCCCAGGGAAAAGGAGCAGGACCAATGTCTCCCACCCTAAGAGACACCCCAAGCTGGGGTTTCCATCACCCATCCTGAGCCCCCATCCCCACCTCTGCTGCAGCTTTGCATGCTGGGCTGCAGAGCCTCCCCAGGGAGTTATGCAGCCCCAAAAGTGAACTCAGGGGGACATGAGCAGGACCCCCCACCCTGCAGCACTCACTGGATCTGGGGTGTGGGGATGCCTGTGGCACGACAGTGAATCCTCAGGGAGTCGTTGGTGACGGCTGTCAGGTGGCTTTCCCCATCGCCGATCAGCAGCTGAGGGGGAGCTGGGGGGGGGAAAGGGGACCTCAGGCTGGGACCACCCTCGGACCCTGGCACAGGAACGTGGGAGCAGCTGGGGGCCCCGGTGGCACATTAAGACCCACAGCCCATGGGAAGAGCATTTCAACCAGCAGATGCAAACCTTGGACTTGCAGGCTGTAGCTGAGCGAGGCATTCCCTGCAGTGTTCATGGCCATGCAGGTGTAGAGGCCGGTGTCTGTCACCTGGGGCTTGGCCAGCCGGAGGGATCCTGAGGGGAGGACGCTGTACCTTGGGGGAGAGGGAACAGAAGAGCTGGGTGGGAGCAACAGCCATGTCCTCCGTCACCTACCCCTGGGCAGGAGCTAAGGGCTGAGAGTTCACCATCGCCTTGAGACAGCCAAGAGAAGGTCCCCAGGGCCACCTCCTGCACAAGTGGGGCAGCAGAGCTGTCCATGGGTGCAAAATCCCTTTGCTCAGCTCCTGCATGAGCTCAGCGCAAGGCAGCAGCACGAGCCACCCACCCGGGGTGCCAAGGGTCCCTGTGGAGCATGGCCCCTGCAGCTGGGGCTGGCCGTGCTCTCGCTCCCAGCACTGTCTGTGCTCCACAGACATAACATCATCTCAGCCCACAGCCACAGATTCCTCCCAGTGTGCTCCCATAAATCACCCAGGCGTGCAAGGACAAGCCAGCTGAGATGTGGGGAGCAGCACAGGTCAACCAGGAGCAGCCATGGGAAACCAGACAAGAACAACGAGGCAACACAGTCCCCCGAGAAGAGCAAAACCAAGATGCTTTCCTGCTTCCTCAGGCCACAGCAACCCTCAGGTGCAGGGAAAGAAGTGATTAACCCCAAGATCGGGGCCCATGATTTTAGGGAGCCCCTTCCAGCATGGTACTAATGTACTGAGAAAGCATGTCCTTCTCCAGAGGGGGAAGACCAAGACACTCAATAAACACATATCCAACCACTCTCCAGGTTATCTTCTCCCATGAAATCGCATTAAATGACTGTCCCATGGCTGCCATCAGCTTCATCACCATCAACAAGTGAATTTGGCCCTCCAGAAGTCACCCACTGGAACAGAACTGGACTTTAAACCCACATCCCAGTGGCAGACAAAGCCACTGCCAAGCTCACAACTGTGTTTCTGCCAAACCTTGGCCCAGGAGCATTTCGATGCCTAAAGCCCATGAAGTCACCCCAACACGCAGGCTGTGAGGGGGAGCAGAGGCTGCAGCACCCCCAGCCTCCCCAGCTGCCTGTCCTCCTCCTCCTCGGTGCCCTGCAGCCACCTGGGTGTGGAGCAGCATCAAGCCCTGGTCCAACACCTCCCGCAGGGACCCACCATCCCCAGGAGCATCCTTAGCCTCCGCCTCCAGCACCGTGACGGCACGAGGCAGGAATGTGCACGAAGGCGGACGGGCAAGTGGGGCCGAGGAGCTGTGCTGGAGCTGCCTTCCCTTCCCAACCCCAGCCTTGTGTCCAGGACAGGCACACGAAGAGTTGGGAGCAGCTGCTCCATCCCAGCAGATGTTCGTATGATGGAAAAAAAACCTGATGGTTCTTGCTGTGCTCTCCTTGAAGAGCAGAGCTGATGCCATACTGCTGGGCTGCCTCAGCTCCTGCCAGAGCACTGAGAATTGGCCACTTGATGACAGGGATGCACTCCACATCTCCCTACCCAGAAGCCCTGCCCCTTTGTGGACTGGGCATCCCTCTGGAGAGGGACACAGAATCCCAAGGGATCATCGCCCCAGCACCCACACCTCTCCTTACCTCGTGGTGGCAAGAGGCAGCGGCTGGGATTTCTGGGTCCACACCACCAAGGGAGGGGGATGGCCTTCAACTTCACAGGGCAGGGTGATCTCCTGCCCAAGCACAGCCAGGATGGTTATGGGGTCCAATGCCTGTGATCCGTTAACGCTGATCCTGGGCTTCGCTGGGTGGAGAGGGAGCGCAGCTGGTGCAGGAACACTTCACGTGCCCCACAGCCCTCATTGCTGCTCTTCCCATCCCACAAGCCCATATGGCACCTGGCTTGGTGGCCCAAGGAAGTGAGGGGAGTGCCCAGGCCACGGTCTCCTCAGCAGCCACCCTCCGGAGCTGCTTTCCTAGGAGCTGGGGCCAGGGCCATTCCCAGGCACTCACTGCTGACGGAGAGCTGCATCTCCCGGCTGGAGAAGCCGGCTGTGTTGGTAGCTGTGCAGAAGTAGGTCCCAGCATCCCCAGGGGAGGGCGAAGGGATCAGGAGGGTCCCATTGGGGTCGAGTTGGTAGCGCGGGCTCAGTGAGATGGGCTCTGTGCCCTGCAGAGGAAAGGAAAGGGAAGAGGGAAGACAGCAGAGACTCTCCCATGAGCTGAGCATCTCAAGGGCAAGAAGAGGGCTCTGGACCCATCACAGCAAGCTACCTCCCTGTCCTGGCTTCCCAGGGCACTTGGTGCCACCTCCCAGGCAGCCACAGCCACACTGGCAAGCTATGTCCCCTCCGAACACGTTATCCCACACCCAAGGGCGACCACAGCCCAGCGGGCTGCAGGATGGCAGCCTGCCCTCCCTGTCACCTACCTTTGCCCAGGTGACAGTAGGGGGGGGCACACCGGTGGCATTGCACCACAGGGTGATGGCTGCTCCCTCAGTGGCAGTGATGAGGACAGGGCCAAGCTCAATACTGGGAGGAACTGGGAAGGAGGAGAAGCACCTCAGCCTGCGTGGCCAGGGCCACATCCACCAAAGAGAGAGTGGTGCTTTGCAGCTTAAGTAGCGTGGAGGTTCACCATGGTGCAGGGATGCCCCATGCCCAGCCACTCACCGTGGATGACCAGGGACAGGTCCTGCCTGTGGGAGCCGAGGGCGTTGGTCACCTCGCAGGTGTATGTCCCCGCGTCCCACTGTGACACCTCATCCACGTGCAGGCTCCCATCAGCCCAGACGGAGTAGCGGCTGCTCGGAGATACCTGGGCACAGGCAGAGAACAGAAAGCAGGATAGACACGAGGGTCAGACACCACCATATCACTGCGGCTTTAGGGCATATCTAGAAACCAGTCCACAAGCAATAGGAACATTCTGATGCAGCGATGAACCCACGTTACCCTTCCCAACCCCAAACGGCACCCTCCACCAGCAGCTCTGGCCCTGGGAGGTGGGGGC
>NW_009260349.1:342630-344466 GCF_000687185.1 Egretta garzetta | reverse complement strand
CCACAGGGGATGCAAGAGCTATTTCTGGGGCTGCTTGAAAGAGGGGAAAGGGAAAACAACACTAATTAGAGATAAATTGGCCAGGAATGCTCAGGACGAGAGATCTGGATCGCCTTTCTTCCAAGGTCCAGACCTTGGCTCGGCACAAGCCGGCTCCAACATTCAGCTCCCCCAAGAATTTGGGGATAATTGTCTGCAGTTTGGGTTCAAGTGTGTGTCAGCGCATTACGCCAAAGAGGGGGAAATGCGTTATCCAAACCCCACGCTGGGAGGGGGTTTGCTGAGCGCTTGCTGCGGCCAGCTCGGAGCAGACGTGGCTGCACGGCTCTGCCGCTTGCTCACGGCCGGCACCGGCCGCAGCCGGGATCGATACAGCAGCAAGAGCACGTAAAAGCAAACCATGTCCGGTGACTGTGAGCTTGACCTCCGCTTCGATTTTCCCAAACTCATTCTGGGCTTCGCAGATGTAGACGGCTTGGTCGTCCAGCGAGGCACCTGGAGAAGGGCAGGGAGAAGCCTGAGCCTGGCAATGCCTGGGCCTGGAAGGGCTGGAGAGCCCCCAGCAAGGTCCAGGACAGGGTGACACTGCCCTGCCACTGCCTCCGAGGGGGCAGAGACCCTGCAGTGCTGGGGGCTTGCAGGCTGTTACAGCACAGCTAAGCTTGCACAAGTAAAAAGTGCAAATAAGCCCATTATATCAATACTTGACTGATGGAAAAAGAGTGGGCACGGGAGCTAAACCCAGTGCTGGGCCACTAGCCTGCAGTGGGCGGGGAGAGAGCACCCGAGGGTGACGCTGTGTGAGCATGCACCTGGGTGAGATGCCCATGCACGTTCCCTTCCACGCCAACGTGCGCTTGCACGCTTAGCTCTCTTACTGTCGATGAAGAGCTCGGCAGCCTCCAGCCGGCTGGAAACACCAGGCGGGCTGTGCCAACCCATCACGGGCTGCCCATCCTGCCGGGACCAGGTGATCCGTGGAGGGGGAGAGCCCTCGACGCGGCACAGCAGGCTGATGCTCTTCCCAACCTCAACTGCCACATCCCCCAGGGGCTCAGGAAAGTGAGGGGCAGCTGGAGAGAGAGCAGAGGAGAGGGGGCTCAGGGAGGTCCGACACCCCAGCTTCCCCATGGCAGGCTCTGTGCACAGCTGAGCCTGGAGAAGAGATGGGACTGCAAACCCCACCAGCCAGGTGCCCTGAAAAGCTATGAGATTGACTTAAAGCACTTGGTGGTTTTCCAAACCCGTTATAGCCATTGCAGTTTCCATCCCTTCCAGTTACGCTCAGTGCCCTCCTGGCTCAGCAAAACCTCTTGCACTTTCCCATCTTTAACTGCTTCAAGCCTTACTGTCCCCAACCTGGAACATTCTCTCTTCCTCCCCAGGCTCTTCCATCCCTTCTGCCTCTGGTGGGAAGCCCTGAGCACCGGTTGGGGTACCTGGATTTTCAGACACAGAGAAGCCACCCCCCACCTCCACCTCATCCCACTAACGGTGCTTTGCATACCCCAAAGCCATGTACCCCATGGGATAGCATCTGCACTGGTCGTCTGCCACTTCTCGAGCCTCTTCCATCCCCCTAACCCTTGGAAATCCCACCAGGCTTCACCCTGCTTGTACTGAGCACTGACACCCCTGCACTGGGAAACCCGGGAGCTGGGGCAAGAGCAGCCTTGGGAAGCAGCAAGCAGGAGCTGAGCCGGGGGGAGAAGGGTGGAGATAGGCTTGAGTGCTCGGTGGGACCCAAAAGGAGAAGCAGAGACTTACACCCCACATCCAGTACGGTGACATCAAAGGTGACACCAGCATCGCTGAGAGCCTCGCAGACATACTGCC
>NW_009260349.1:337867-341111 GCF_000687185.1 Egretta garzetta | reverse complement strand
GCCCCAAGACCCCCCATCAGCACCCAAGTGCCTCGGGGGGTCCCTCCCGCCGTCGGTCCAGGAGACCCTGCCTGCGATGTCCCTGCAGAGCAGCGGAGCCCCCGGTGCACGGAGCGGGTTTGCTCCCCAGGTCTGTTCCAGTCTCACCTTTGTACCACGCGATGTGGGGTGGGGGCACCCCCGAAACCCAGCATTCCAGGATCACGTCTTCTCCCACCAGCGCCTTCATGCTGGGCGTCACCTCCAGGATGGTGGGAGGCTCTGCGCCGCAGGGAGAGACATGGCTTCGGTGACTCCCTGAGGTGCTGTGTGTGGTGCCACTCACCCCGAGGGGACCCCGGAGCCCTGGGAGCTGCCCCCCCAGCCCCCCTCCAGCACAGACAGCCCCATCCCCTAGCTCGCATGCTGCAAGGCCCCAGCTGGCAGCCAAGGGACAGCGAGGAGAGGTAATACTGAGCCCGAGCCCTTCCCGGGATGCTGCCGGCCAGCAGGGAGCAGGTACCAGCAAACTCCAGGGCGACGGCTTGCTCGTCCCAGCCCAGCGCACTGCTGGCGTAGCAGCTGTAATTCCCTGCATCCTCTGGGATGGCTGCCCTGATGTGCAGGGTGCCCTGAGCATCCGTGAAAACCCTGTGGCAAATGGGGAAAAAAAAAAAAAAAAGAGAGAGAGACGAGCCCTGTGAAAACAGAGCCGGTGAAAAATGTGATGAAGTGAGTGAGCAGGCTTAAGGCCGTCCCGCCCGCGTGGCACGTGCTGGGTTTTTGCTAGGTGTGTGTTAGGATTGAAGCCAGCCAGAGCAGCTGCTGCCAGGAAGGACGTTGCTTTGAGCCAGGGAAAAAAAGCATTGAGAATTGGCCTTTTTCATTTCCAAAGTAAAAACCAAACCAACCAAACCCACCAAACTTTCCCCGAAGTCCACTCCAGCACTCACAGCCTGACCCAGGCAGGGAGGTGGAAGGCAAAAAACAGAAGAAATGAAAGGGGAAGCACAAGGAGTATTTTGAGACTTGAGCACACACTGGGTGTGCAAAGCACCCAGAGTCCCCATCAGTGGGGACAGGGAGCAGGATAAGGCAGGATGGCTCAACAGTAAATACATGAAATTAAGGCTAGCAGCATGCCAGCCACCTCGGGTGGACGCGTTGGGGCTATTGCAATGCTGTCTTCTCCCCAGAGCTATGGGCAACCCCAAGCCCCTCTCCCTCAGCCCACGCGTCCCTGCCAGGGGAGCACCATCCCCAGTGAGACAGGGAGGATGAAGGCACCCAGGTCCCCACGGGTACCTCTCGTCCTGCCCCAGCACCCAGCCCCAGCGCTTCCAGGTGGTGTGGGGCGGGGGGTGGCCCCCGGCCGTGCAGTTCAGCCGCAGCTCCTGGCCCCTGCTGAAACGCTGGGGGCTGGCGTCGACCTTCACCCACGGTGCCTCTGCACAGGGTTGGAGAAGGGCTCAGCCCCGGGTGCCACTCACTGCCCGCCCGCCCATGGGCCGAGGCATCACCCGGGCCAGTGTCCTGCGTGGGGCAGAGCCTACCCTGGACAAAGAGCCAGAGGGAGGCAGCGGCGGTGCCGTGGGCGCTACGTGCCATGCACTCGTACAGCCCCCCGTCCTCTGGCCGCACGCCACTGATCTCCAGCGAGCGGTTCTGCAGCAGCCTGGTCCGACCGCCCCCCGGCTCTGCTGCCTTCCCATCCCAGCTCCACGTCAGGTTGTAGGGCACATTGCTCAGAACCGGGCAGGACATGACCACGTCTTGGCCCAGTGAAGCCGTGATGTTGCCCGGGGCTATGAGACGCGGTGGTGGCTCTGCAAACACGGCACACCGGGGTGAAATGAGCCCATGCGCAGCCATAGACCCGGAGACTCGTGGGCACCGAGGCTTGGCACGAGCAGTCCCACCTGAGACAGAGATGTAGGAGCGAGCCCGCGTTGCCCCGACCTTGCTTGTGGCTGTGCACTCGTAAAACCCTTCGTCACTCTTAGACACCACAGGGATCAACCAGCTGATGTTCCCCGAACTCCTACAAAAAGAGAGACACTACGGGGTTACCCCCCACCCTCCCCAGGACTGCCATGCCACACCACCCTGCTCCAAATCCCTGGGACTTTTTTCCATCCAAGCTGGACAAAGGGGTGCACCCCCACCACACAAAGACACATCCCTCAGGGTTTTCCTCTGCTGCCTTGGGATGCTCAGAACTTGCAGGCACCCAGCACAGCATCCCCCTGCCAGCACAGCTCAGGGGGCTGTTGCTGCCCACGTGGGTCCATCACGGAGCCCCCTGGCCCAAACCAGAGGCTCACCTGAAGAGCTGCTCTTCCCCGAGTTTCATCCTGCCCCGGCTGAGCTGCAGGCGGAAAGGGACCTCGCTCCGGGCGGAGCAGGAGATCAGCTGTGGCTCACGGTTGTAAGCCTGGATCTTGCTGGAGATGTTCACTTTGGGTAAACCTGGAAGGAGTTGGGGACATGCAGACATATAACACTCCTTGGGAACTCACCAAGAGCTGCACTGGAAAGCAGGATAAAAAAACATCCAAGCAGAAACCAAAGCAGAGGCGGTGTTGGAACCTCTGATCCCTTCTCAGCACCCTTGGAGAGCATGGGGACAACTCACCGGGGACCATGCTGGTGTAGGTGACCCCGGAGAGGCGGTGCAGGGGGTGGCCCAGGGCGTCTTTGCCCTTCACCTTCAGCAGAAAGTCACCTGGGGGGACGCGGAGCGGCGAGCCCACCCAGAGCTGCCCCGAGGAGGTGTTGGAGAGGGGCCGTGCGGGCAGCGAGAGGAGGGCATGGCCAGAGGTGTTGAAGAGCTCGATCTCCTGCAAGTGCCCAGGCAGCTTCAGGCCAGTGCAGTTCACCACCACGGAGATGGGCAGACCTGGAGGGGTGGAAGGGAAAAAACAACCCAGCCACGTTCCCAGCTGCAAGAAGCCCAGACGCAGCACCCAGGCCCCCAGGCAGCACCAGCCTCACCCTGCACTGGCCGTTCTCCGGGCTGGCTGGTATCAAAGTCTGGCTGGGTGGAGAAGCTGGCTTGAAAATTAATGTTGCTGATGCCCGTGATCCTCAGCGAGTGGCGGCCACTGCTCTGGGTCTGGAAGCGGAGCAAGAGGTGCATGGCAAGGGCAGGGGAAGGGGGAGGGGGAGGCCATGGGGAAGGGAAGAGGCGGCAGCCAGCCCCTTCCAGCCTGCTCACGCGTCCTCTGCCTGGCTGGAGGTGGGGGGGGGGGGGGGCCACCACGAG
>NW_009260349.1:335888-337623 GCF_000687185.1 Egretta garzetta | reverse complement strand
GGGGGGGGAGCCCGGGGGGAGGGGAAGAGGCGCCAGCCAGCCCCTTCCAGCCTGCTCACGCGTCCTCTGCCTGGCTGGAGGTGGATGGGGGGAGAGCCCACACCGAGCTGGCTAAATATCCATCAGGTCATGGGTATGGGACAACATGCGGGGTCTGCCACCAGCCTACCGTGACCAACCATGTCCCTGGCTCATGGGGATCCACGGCCACCACCATGGCTGAGTTGGGGATGCTGAGCAGTTCCTTCAGACCTCGGCCTTTCTCAAGGACCTTTCCTGCAACAGCAAGTGAACCTCTGGGATGAGCAACCCAGGTCCATCCCCTTGTGCCTGCAGCTGGCCAGGGGCCCATTCTCAGGGCTCGCCGCAGAGCCCATCACACAGATCTCGCAGCTGGGGCAGCAGCCCAGGAGGTGAGCAGAGCGGACACACTTGGTGCTTAATGAGGGCTTTGCAGCTCATTGCTTTTTTAGTTCAATTTTCAGCACAGGGTTTGGCAATCCCCATGCCTGCAGCCTCCTGTTTGTCCTGACCCAAGGGCTCTCCGGGTGGCAAAGCATCACCCCCCTGCCCACTCCCCTTCCCTGGGCTCCTACCTGCTGGATCTCGGACCTCAATCCCTGGGGCAGGGCCGCTCAAGGAGATGGTGACCTCCTTCAGGCTAGGATCGAAGGGGATGGGCCACGTGTGCTCCCCGCCGTCCTCGTGGTCCGTGGACAGTAAGTGGACTTTGGAGGCCTGGATGGCCTCTTCCACCCACTTCAGCACCTGGGGGCACATGGGGGAAGGATTAACTCGGATCCCCCCCTGCCTCACCATCTGGCACGGCCATTTCGGGAGCAGGGCTGTATTGCACTGGGTCAAAATCTCAGGCACGGCTGCAAAATAGTGTCTGGGCGAGGGGCCAGCCCCAGCGGGTCTGGTGGGTGCAAGCATGAGGGTGGCACGGGGATGGTGAGCAGGAGGTGATGGCCCTGGCCGAGCCCCCCTTGCTATGAGCAGGTGCAAGAGGAATCGAGCAATTTGATGTAGTTGTTACTGCAAAACGGGCAATAGCCTGCTACCCTGGGCTCAGCCGTGCAGAGCAGGCATGGTGTTAGCCCCCAGCTTGCTCATGGGAATAGAAACCATTAAAACACACAACTGCTGGAGGCTGGGCAGGGATGGGGGCTGTCGCCTGGTTCTGCTGGGAGGTGCTGCTTGGTAATGAGCAGAAAAGCCCTTGACCCTTCCTCAGGTCTCCAAGACTTCACAGGCACACCAGCCAAGAGCTCCAAGGGCAGAGAGGCTCCTCTCCCTGTGGCCAGGACACCCACCCAATTCCTGGGGTGCTGACAGCAACAGGAGCACCCCAGCTTCAGCCTCAGCCCTAAGCAGACACCTCCCCTCCATGGGGCAGGTGAGACAGCTCATCCCACGGATCATGCAAGAAGCCCAGCAGCGAGCTCGAGAGCAACCAGCCTTCTCCAGCCCTCGCTTCAGCTTCAGGCTAAAGCAGGGCTCCCAGGGCAACCTGGAGGTACCTCGGGCATGAGGATTGGCCCCAGGAAAACATAAGAGCAGCTGAGCCAGGCTGGACCACATGCACTTCGGTCACCCCGTCCCTGCTCCTGCAGGTCTCCCTGCTCACCTCTGTCACCTGCTGCTTGTCCAGGTGGAAGATCTGCCCAGAGCTGGTGGCCGCAATGCGCTCGTACACACGGTACCCGGGGTGGCTCCTGTCCCCGCAGTCCCC
>NW_009260349.1:334751-335753 GCF_000687185.1 Egretta garzetta | reverse complement strand
CCCCCCCAGCCGCAGCAGCTCCTCCTGCTGCTCATAGTCCTTGGCCCGAGCGTCCGAGAAAACGTAGATGAAGGAGCCGGGGTGCGAGACCTCCACGGCCAGCCTGATGGCTCCCACGCTCATCTCCGGGCAGTCCCCTCCGCCCTGCAGCACACCGTGAAGGACGTGGCACGGGCACTAACCCCCCAGTGCTCAGCCCTGCTGGGCTCCCAGCAGGATCCCACCCAGGATCCCGGCAGGATCTGCTCACAGGAAGGAATTGCACCAGTTTGCTGGAGTCAGCCCGAGTGCAGCCAGGGCGGCGTGATGGTACCGCAGGGACACGCATGGTACCGCAGGGACCTGTCCCACTGCTAATCACGATTAAACCACCCATTTGGGGATCCAGACTCACAGAAGCTGCCGTGAGTGGCCTTTAGCGAGCGCATTCGTGCCCACCCCAGCCCACCACCCTCCACACGGCGGCAGAACCGGCCACCCCAGGCAGGTGCAGCAAGGACCAGCTCTCGCTTCCACAGGGCTTTGCACCCCAAAGGGCTGCAAAACAATTTGCAGATGCAGCTTTACACCTCCTGCCAAAACAGCTGCATCCAAAGGGAAACACCACAGGGATTTAGCAATGCATGGGAGGCAGGGCAGGAGCAGGGATGGATACAGCATGATTAAACTCCCGGAGAGCGTTTCAGCTGGCAGAATGCAGCTGAAGTGTCTTTAAAAAACCAATCAAACAAACCAAAAAAAACTCAAACAATTTTCAAATAGCACTTCTAGAAGAAGAGATTTTTGGTTCCACGGAGAGTTTGTGTACTCTCCCGGGGAAAGCATTCCCACTTTGGGACAGGAGCTGTGAATCGAGAGGGCTCTGCCCTGTTGCAGGAGCCTGGAGCGCAGCGCCAGCGTTACCCACCCTCTCCGCTCCCACCCTGGTGTGGTCAGCCCCCAGCCAGCCCCGCTCAGCCCTGAGCCCCTGCCATGCTGCCGGGGATGCCAGCCCCCGGCGGG
>NW_009260349.1:332801-334717 GCF_000687185.1 Egretta garzetta | reverse complement strand
CAGGCTTCCCACCAAGTGCCAAGGGCCACAGACCAAGCCGGCCATGGAGCAGAGCCATGGGGCCGAGGACACCTACCTGGACATGGAGCTCCCGCAGGCGCCGCTGGAAGAGCCGGGGGTCCGCAGTGAGGGTGGCAGGTCCCACCTCTGCAAGTGCACCAGTACCACTGCCTCAGCCTCCCTGACCACCAGCACCAGCCTCCTTCAGTGCCAGCGCTCCCAAGCACCCACCCGGGCTTAAACATCCTTAAGGGGAGACTCAGGATTAAGCATCTACCCTGGCTTGGCACCAAGCAAGATGTGGGTTTGGGCAGACCATGCCCAGGGGCACAGCATGCCCTGGGGAAGCTCAGCCAGGGCGAGCTGCAAACCCAGCACCCTTTTCTGCTAGGGGAGGCTCCCAGCAAAGTGACGCAGAAGCCCATTTACTGCCTCTGCCTCCTTCCCTGTCCGGCTCCAGCAATTTTCATTCAAAGTCAGTGTATCTGCTGAAAATAAAGCCTCGGTTCCTCTCTGCTTGTAGGGAGCTGAGGCTCTTTTGGAGAGCAGCTGCTATTTATGGGTGTGCACAAAAATCCCAAGGCAAAGACTGGGACAGAAAGAAATGATTCTGATATTGCAGTAAAATTACCAAAACCTCTTAGCAAGTGGTGCTTTTATTGAAGCAACGCTGTAGACTTGTACAGAAACACCCCCCCATGATCAGATTGGGAAGAGTGGGGCAAGGCTGGAGGTAGAAAAGCCACCCACAAGCGGGTGACAGCATCACTGGGATTAATCTGGTGAGAAAGGGCTTGCCCCGTGCATGCCCGCAGGGTGGCTTGGGGATGGGAACCCCTGCCCAGCACCGTGCCCTCGAGCTGTGGCTCATCCCGTGCTGGCATCCCCACCTCAGCCATCACCAGGGCATTCCAGAGCAGGGACAGTGCAGGCACTTGAGAAGTGCAGGCTTCAGCCCCAAACCGATCTAGAACTGCACCCCGGCTCCTGGCAGCCCCATCCACCCGTGGGACGCGTGCCCTCGCCCTGTCCCAGCCATACCTGGGTCATGGAAGGGGACCAGCACATAGTTGCTGATGGGCTTCATGCTCCTGCTGAGCGTCCGCTCCAGGATGCGCGAGGCCCCGTCCATCACCTGCATCAGGTCGTCGTACATGGAGCCGGTGACATCGAAGACAAAGGCCAGGGTGGCCCCCCCTGTGCTGGGGGGGGGCTCGGCGAGACTGGGGGCCAGCAGCAGCCAGAGACCCACGAACACCGCTCCATGGGGTGGTATCATGGGGGAGACCTTTGGGCGCCAGGGATGCCCCTTCTGTCCTCACCCCACTCCTTCCCCCAGACTCCCTGGGCACCGTCCCCGCACCGGGGAGCAACACGGGGTGCAAGAGCACACGTGAGGCAGGGCCAGAGGGGGGACCCCGGCCAGGGGACACCCAGCCACCCGCAGCTGTGGACCTGCTCCTCCAGCGTTCAGCTTCTGGGAGGGAGGGAGGAGGGAAACCAGGACTTTTGGAGCCAGCGACGCGTCGGGGAGGTGGGTGGGAGCAGGAGGAAGCTGGGATGGGGATGCGGGGATTGGGAAGCAGGTCCTGCAGCCCATAGGATTGTCAGAAACATTGCCCAGGCCCCCTCCCCGGCCCTGCCCTCCCCCCCGGCTCAGAGAGCCCCCCGCTCTGCCGGGGGGAGCTGGGGGTTAGGGGAGGACACGGGGGCTCGCAGCTGAGCGCCTGCGGGGAAACCCTGCCAAACCCTCAGCAGGGGGGAGGAGGGCCAGCTGCGAAAGGGACCCCGAGGAAGCAACCCCCCCTCTGCTGGGCAAAGGGCTCTCCCCAGAATAGGGGGTCTGCAATGGAGCAGGGGCGGCCACAGGGGGCTCGGGGGGGGGGGGCCCCCACCCGCGCCACCCCCACGCGGGC
>NW_009260349.1:330328-331729 GCF_000687185.1 Egretta garzetta | reverse complement strand
GGGCTCGGGGCGGGGGGGGGCATCCCCAGCACAGGCACCCCAGGGTGGGGGAGCAAACAGCCACGCAAAGCCAGAGCCAGGACAAGGGCTGGGAAACACAGCCCTTGGCCGGGGAAGGCAGCCCTTGGCCGGGAGCGCTGGCCGGGGACTGCAGAGCTTTTCCTGGCTCCCCTTGAAGCGGAGCGCTGAGCTCACGGCCGCTCCGGAGGGATGCTCTGCTCTTGCTCAACTCCCCCGCAGCAGGACATGGGGAGAGGCCACGGCCAAGTGCCGGCTCCAGGTGAGGCTGAGCACCGAGGACCAAATCCTGCCCCTGGCTGAGCACCCCTTCCTCCAGCCCCCAGCACCTCGCTGGCATCAGCCCCACTCCTCCCAGACAGAGGGGCCAGGGTGGGTTAGGGACCACCCATCCTGCACATGGTGGGACCCCTCTTGTGCGCCCCTCTGCCCCACGTGTCCCTGTAAGCCTGGGCTCAGCCCAGCACAGCCCCAGGGTGGGCGAGGACCACCCCCCCACCCTCCCCTTGCAGTGGGGCAGCAGGGGCAGCCAGACAGCACCTCTGCCCCATGGGGCCAAGCCACGAGCTGTGCCGGTGGCCGGTCCCCCTCCTGTCCCTGTCCCCCTCCTGTCCCCCAGCCAGGGCTGTAGGCTTGCACACAACCACTCCCCTGGAGCTCCCTGTATCCCTCCAGCCTTTGCACCCCCAGCCCCTCACTCACTGCAAGCTTGGGGGCCCCCCCACAGCAAAATGCCACCAAACCTACCACAGAGCCCCCCCAGCCCTGCACCCTGACTCCATCCCACACTCCGGCAGGGAACACCTCTCTCCAATGCTGCTGGCACCAAGAAACCCCAGCAGCTTCTCCCCATCACCAAATTAATCCCAGCCAGCCCTTACCACACCCACCAGTGCTCCTGGTCCTAGGAGCACTTGCACTAGCTGCGCTTTAATCCCTTCCTTGCTGGGGGTTAAAGTCCAGCAAAGCAAGGCACAGCCCCGGGGTAACCACTGCGGTTCGGAGCCTGTGCCCATCCTTGCCCTCTCCCCGTCACGGGGGATAAACCCCCGGGTGCCCCTGCCATGTGTGGGCACACGGCACCTCCGACCGACCCCCCCTGCGCAAACACAGCCTCCTTGTTCAGACTGCTAGGGCATCTCCTCTGGCCTGACCAAAATAATTAGTCAGCCTCATTAGAAGAGCAAACAAACGAAGATGGGTTGGCAGGGAGGCCTCACGGCGCTCGTTTCCAGCTGACTTGGCAGGGCAGAACGGCAACCGCGATCCCGCGGCACGGGAAAGCCAATTCCGGGCTGCGAGCCCCCCTGCTTGCCCAGCCAGCCGTGGGGGGGCTGCCGAGGGGCACCTCTGTCACAGGCGGGGAGGCACAATTACGAGATA
>NW_009260349.1:329453-330235 GCF_000687185.1 Egretta garzetta | reverse complement strand
TTCCTCAGGAGCCATTGCGTGCCAAAACCGACCCAATGGCTCCCAGCCTGCTGCACGGGGGCTCGGAGGAGACAGGGACAGCGCCGGCAAGCACGGCACGGCTGCAAGTGTCGTTGCTGCAAAGGAGAAAAAGAAGAAAGGATGTGGGCGCTGCGAGGGGAGGGGATAGGACCTGGCAGAAGAAACGCTGTGTCCGGGTAAAGGGGGGTGGCCGGAGCCGTGTTAGAGGGGTGAACAGGCCCTGACGTGCCCAGAGCTGAGACCTGACAGCTCATCACAGCGTGTGGGCACAGCACCTCACTGACTGCAGGCCGGCACAGCTCAGCGCATCCCCACCCGCAGCCACGCTGGCATAGCCGGGCACCGCTCGCTGCCAGTGCCCCCGCAGCCCCGCACTCCGGGCACGCAGCACCGGGTGGTCGCAGCCCCCAGCCCAGCTCCCAGCCCCCCCCGGCAGTGTTGGGGGCCGCAGGAGGTGGCAAACCTGACCGGTGCCCCCACCCCGAGCCTGCCTGCCTTCCCCCGGCTCACCCCGCAGCACATCACAGACCACGGCTGCTTCGTTACTGTCATTAAGCTTTTATTTCCACTGTCACAAAGTTCCTGGGTTTTGTTTTGTTTTCTTTTGTTTTTAAACTGTTTTGTTTGCTTGGTTTGCTCTTGAATTCATCTCAAGACAAGGCAGCAGGGCATGCAAGCCGAGACACCGGCACGGACGCACAAACAGGCTTCATCTTTACAAACACAGTTCTTTGCTGGAGCTGCTGTTTCCCAGCCCGGGG
>NW_009260349.1:328881-329307 GCF_000687185.1 Egretta garzetta | reverse complement strand
CTCCCACCCCGGCCAGACCCCTCCCCTCCAATGCCCCCGTGAAGGACGGGTGGCTGACACCCTCTCAAAATGCCCCAGGTCCCTGCCTTCACCCTGGGGCTGGGGATGATGTGACAGCGACCTGGCTGCGGGTCACCCACCCACCCCATCCAAACCCCCCTGACCCTAAGTATATGGGAAGAGGGCAGCTCTGCCAGCGATTTCGGCTGCCCCCATGCCATGCCTGGCTCTGCTTCAAAGCCAGCCCTGCTCCAAGCAGGGCTCGGCCCCAGACCCCAAGACCCTTCCACCCCCACGGCAGCTGCTCGCTTGCAGCCCTGCCCGCTCGGGGGAAGCAGCCCCTCTGGGATGGGGGTCCCGCAGCCTCAACCCCCTCCATCCACCCGGGACGCCGTGTCCTGCCAGTGTGGGAGGCAGGCACCCCTG
>NW_009260349.1:323095-328855 GCF_000687185.1 Egretta garzetta | reverse complement strand
GCTGGTACCCGGCACAAACTGGGTCTGGGGTCCCCCATAAGCTCCATGAAGCTGGCGAGGAGCGCTCCCGGGGGCCGGCCGGGCTCCTTACAAATTGCAGCAATTAAAGGCCTGCTCTGGAGGAAAATCCCACTTTGCTTCTCTCTCTCGGGTCCTGGTTTGCGCCGTGATGAGAGGGTGGTGGTGGGGGGAATCTGCCCCCAGAGCCTTTTCCCACGTCCTTGCTTTTGGGGGGGAAACAGCTCAGCCCAGCCCAGCCCCAGAGCTCAAGGAAAGACGGCTACAAAGCAGCAACAGTCAGCGCACGAACAGAAAAATGAAAAGAAAGTACAGACACAGCATTTTAATGGGGAAACACCGACGGGGACAAATGGGGGGGGACACACGCCGCAGTCGCTGGGGCCGGACCCTCGCCTCTGCCTGGCTGAGCTCCGGGCCCCCCTCCTGCTGCAGCCGGCTTTATTTCGGACAGGCATCAGGAACCCAAGTATAAACAGAAACAAATCAGGTCTTGTTGGCTGTTTGCTTTTAATAGTGAGCAGGTGCAAAATGAAGACCGAAATGAATTAATTGGTGATGTAAACTCCAACCCAGCGGGTCGTGCCCCGCTCCCGGTGCTCTGCACGTGCCCCATGTTCGGCGGGTCCGGCCAAACCCTCGTGGTCGCAGCCGTGAGCTGCATCCAGTGCTCGCGCTCCCCTGGGCACAGGCATCGAATCGCTCTCCGGAGCGGGGCATGGCTCACCCAGGCCATTTCACTGACGGGGAAACTGAGGCACAAGGAGGTTAAGGCCAACACTTCCAAGCGTGAGATGCTTCAAGCCTTATTTTCAGTGGCACGGAGAAGCTGCAGATCCTGGTGAAGTTCAGGAGGGCCCTCCATGCTCCCCAGAGGGGAGGGAATACTGAGGCCAAAATGATTTGCTCGGGGATGCTCAGCAAGCCAAGAGCGGGGCAGGAGAGACCCCAGGCTGGGACCCAGACCCTGCAGGAGGGGCCTCTGCCCGGGAAAACTCACCATCGCCGCCAAACCAACAGGGTCCTCACAGCCAGCACAGAGCTTTTGAACACAGGCAGAAAACTTTTTCCCTTTTTGCTTTTTTTTTTTTTTTAACTTATGTGCAAATATTTAACGAGGGGCGAGGGAGGACGAGGCGTTGGGCTCCATCCCCGAGCCTGCCAGCAGCAGCGGCAGCAGGAGGTCGCTGGCAGCAGCACTGGCCGGGTGGACACTGAATTTTGGTATTTCTGGGGTCTGAAGCTCTCCCAAGCCACTGCTGGTCCCTCACCCCACCCATGACGGGGGCCACACACCCACTGCCCTGGCAGGGCTGCCTCCCTGGTGAGATATCACCGAGCACTGATGGAGCTTCAGCATGGCAGGTCCTCCAAAAATTAAAAGCCTTTCAGGGGAAAATGTCAGAGCAAATGAGGTTTGCCTTTGCCGGCGAATTATGTCAAACGTCGCGGGGTCCATCGTTTATCAGCGGAGGCGATTACAGCAGTGTCACATTCATTGGGAACATCGATTGGCACCGGGAAGAGGCCGGTCTGGCAGACGAGCGTTAAGAGAAGTCGGAGGCACTGCAAAGATCTACCCAAGAGAGTTGCATTTTGGCCACAAAGCATCAAGAAAAAGCCATTCCCATGGGAGGGAGCGAGGTGAACCCTCCAGGAGCCCCCAGCAATGAAACATGGGCACCCTCAGGGGCAGGAACCACAGAAGAGGCAGAAATATTGCACATGGACATGAGGTCGGTCTCCTTGGGGATGGGGAAGTTTTTTTATGGACATCAGAAAGTGCCACCAGCACACAGCCCCAAAACTGGGGAGTGGGGCTTCACAGCAAAGGACCAGCATCGCTTGGCTGGGGAGGATTCGGACCCCACTGGGGCATCATCTTGTCTCCTGCATCGTGGGACACCTGTGAGCACGTCCTCCAGGTCCAGATGTCACCTCCCACCACCGTGGGGACAGTCCCCTGGCTGGGCTTGGCAGCAGGAGCTTGCAGACAGTGGGGCAGAAAGATGCCACCACCATCAGCCGGGCCGGGGATGGAGAGGTGAGTCCCCAGGGTGGTGGGAGAGCAGCATCGGGGCTGCTGGGCCAGGAACAAACCACGTCGGAGGAGGGGTTTGCAGCCCGGCTGGCTTTAGGGGTCCCAGAGGCATCTTGCACTTTGCTCCCGAGGAGACGCAGATCTCTCCTTCCCCAGGGCAGGGGCCAAGGCGGATGGACGTGGAGCTGCGGCAGCATCCATGTAACGCTCGTCCTCCAGCGGAGATGCTGACTGGTGTCCCATGGTGTCTGTCCTGGTGGGGCTGAGCCCTGCTTGGGCACATCCCGGAGTGGTGGTGGGTGATGGAGCGGCCGCACGGGCACCGCTCACGGCTCGGGGGCCGTTTCCAAGCCCCACGTTCACTCCAGTCTCTCCAGGGGGGATTCCCCAGCCCTCCGCCTCCCCCAGGGCAGGCGCAAGCGGCTCCACTTTGGGGCCGTGCTCTCGGTTTACAGCAAAACCTCCCACGTCCTAAACGAGGAGCAAGGGGATAAGGAGACACCCCAAACTGGACGTCTCCCAGCCCGGCACCCCCGAGGCAGGAGCCACCGCATTGCCCCAGCCGGGATGGGGGGCTGGAGCGAGCCATCCCCATGGACATCCCATCTGCTTCCCCAGCCCCGCTGGCACTTGGGCTGATTCACTCCCTGGGGTGCAAGGAGACCTTCCCACCATTTGCAAAACTTTTCTGTTGAAGAAATCCGCCTGAAAGCTCAACCCAGCTCTCAGCCCCATTAATACTTTTTCATGCAGTGAGAAAATGAAAAAAAAAAAAGAAAATGAGGACATTCTGGTGCCCAGCGGTTTCCTCGCTCTGCCTCGGACTGCTCGGAGCCTGGGCTGAGCAAGCCCCAGCTGAGCTGGCAAAGGGAAGGGTGAACAGAAAAAGGCAGGGAATGGGGAAACGGGAAGAGGGAAAGAAGCTACAGCATCCCCTTAAAACAGCAGCCAGCCCACGGAGCTCGGGGTATGGGGGGTGGGAGGAGAGAGGGGAAGGCAGATTTTTGGCTTCATCGTTATTGCAGGCTCCCGGTGCCCCGCAATAGTGTACGAGCATGTAAACCTTACATATCATCACCTGGGTGGTCAGACACACACACGAGAGACTAAACACGGCAGCAACATTTACAACAAATAAATAAGGATATCGATCATCGAGATAGGCATATAAAAAAAAAGCCTCACTTTTTTCCACCAAAGGAAAAAAAAGAAAAAAAAAACCAAAAAGCACAATACTGTCTCACAAAAAAAAAAAAAAAAAACAAAAAACTGTCTCCCCAAAAAAAAAAAAAAAAATAATATATATCCCTAGTGAGCCGGGCCGGGCTGCCAGCGGCATCGCAGGTGACACCAGGACTTTGTTCCCAATCGCCATCGGTGCCTCGGCTCCCCGGCCGCCCCGCGCAGGCAGCACCCCGGGGTGCGTGGCCCCCCAGTACCTTTGGGCCTTGTCTCCAGCCGGCCGGTTCCCGGGAGAGGACCACACCGGTGCCGGCGCATCCGCAGTCCCATCCGAAAATGTAGGAAAGGGGAGCAAAGAGGGCGAGGAGGCCGGGGCAGGGCTCTGCCAGGCAGCACCCCGGGGTGCATGGCCCCCCAGTACCTTTGGGCCTTGTCTCCAGCCGGCCGGTTCCCGGGAGAGGACCACACCGGTGCCGGCGCATCCGCAGTCCCATCCGAAAATGTAGGAAAGGGGAGCAAAGAGGGCGAGGAGGCCGGGGCAGGGCTCTGCCTTCGGCGATGCTCAGCCCGTTCCCCCGGTCCTGAAGTCTCAGGCGTTCGCTGCCGCTCAGACCGGGGTCTGTTGCGGGTGGTTTGTTTTTGGAAAAAGCAGAAGTTGGCAAATGGCAGCGGCTGGTTCAGAGTGCAGAGAGGGGGAGTGAGCTCGCGCTTCGAGGGCATCCTTTGCTCGCAGAACAGAAAGGAAGGCCAAGAGGGACAGGCAAGCTTCGCGCGGCGGTGGTCGGATGGCACGGAGAGCATCTTCCCCCAGGCATCTGCAGGAGAGGGGGGAAGAAGGAAAATCGGGTGAGAAGGATGGGCAGAAAGCCCTGCAGCCACCTCACGCAACACCAGCGCCGCTGGAAGTGCAAAGCTGGAAACACAATAAAGATTTTGAAAAGCTCCAAACTCCAGCGGGGTTAAAAAAATAAAAAACCCACCACCCACGGTCGGACACTGCCTGGACTGCGATGGCCAAAATCATCCCAAGAGACATCTCTGCCTGGCCCCGCGGGGCATGGTGAGGAGCATGGGGTGCTCAGCCCAGCACCCCCGGGATGCTGCGAACCACAGCATCCCTAATCCCGCCGTGCCAAACTCTGCCAGCTCCAGGATGTAATCCAATAAGATATAATATAAATAAAACAGTTAATATAATATCTCTCCGGAGCATCCCCATGCCTCCAGCATGCCAGCTGCCTCCCTGCCTCCTTTGCAGATGCATGTGCGGGCGAGAGCACGACTTGTGCCACAGGCAAACGCCTGCCAGCTCGGTGGCTTCTACTGCATCCCTGTGAGCTGCAGTCCTGGGGTGCTCGGGAGGACTGGGAGGGACTGGGAGGAACACATCGGTGTGGGGGCAATACCCACCCTGAGCTGGATTTGGGGGGTATGCCCATGCTTTGATGCTTCAGCAGATGGGAACCAGCCACCCGCCCCTGGGGAAGGTGGGTGGGAGATGGGGCCCCCCCGCTGCACTCACCGCCGCTCGGCCCCGGGACTATACGAGCCCGTCATAGAGGGAGAGCGCCTGCACGATGGAGGGGTCGGCCTTGGAGCCCTCCTGAAATTCCTGCAGCGTCAGCTTCCCGTCCGCATTCTGCAAAACACTCCTGTCGCAGCGCTGCTTCGCCCCAGTGACAGGGACGCCGAGCACCCCGGGACCGAGCACCCCGGGACCGAGCACCCTGGGGCCCCAGCAGCACCCACACCACCCTGCACAGCTGCCCCGGTCCCCCCACCACTGCAGCCTCTGTTTCCCCACCAAACCACCCACACGTGCAGCCAGGGAGGAATGCCACGGAGGGTGCAATGCCACCTCGGGGGCCCTGAAATGGGTACGGGGATCCCAGAAGGATGGGGGCGTCTGCAGCGAGCCCAGCGGCGGCTGAAACCTCGTGTTCACAGGGGAAGGAGGTGCCTCCAAGAGCCAAGATGCAGCAAGGGGGCCCACAACTGCCTCCCAAATCCCTTGGCCCTGGGGAAAAAACCCACTCGAGCATCCTCACCTTGTCCATCATGGCGAAAATCCGATCCACCCTCTTCTCTGGCGTGTTCTCCTCCTCAGGAAGCTCCACCGTGTTTCCCTGCGGTGGTGGGACAGGACCCGGGACCCAGTCAGGCACCCTGCCTGGACGGTGTCCCCAGGCGAGGAGGGACTCAAGGGTGTTTCAGCATCCTCTCCACAGCACCGCTGCCCGCAGAGCTGGGCTCCAGCCCAGTGGGGACCCCCAGGGGCTGCTCGCCCTGTGCCCCCCCACCCCCGCCGCTTACCACCATCTGATAAATAGCATCCACAATGTCCAGCATCTCGTTCCTTGTGATGTACCCGTCGTTGTCCAAGTCATAGAGCTTGAACGCCCCTGCAAGACAGACCAACACCGAGGTGCTGGGGACTATGCCCCACCCCCGTCCCTGCCGGACACACACCCCATCGCCACCCCCTGCGCCACCCCCGGCCCCCTCGCGGGGCCGACCCC
>NW_009260349.1:322120-323010 GCF_000687185.1 Egretta garzetta | reverse complement strand
ATCCCCCCGGCCTGGGGGGGGGGGGAAGGAGGGGGTGAGGGTGCCGCTGCCACCCCTGCCCCGCAAAGTCCTCCCTGCCCATGCGTGCCCAATGTCGGGTGCTCTTGGGCACATCCGAAAAGGCAACGAGGAGGGAGGAGCGATGCACACTCATCTCCAGCAGTGTGATCCGGCTGCCGTGCCCAGCCCACCGGTGAGCATCCCGGTGGGAGCGACTCTGGAGCGCAGGGAACACCGTGCGGGTGGGCTTTTGTCAGCGGCACCGCAACATCGCGTTTCTCCTTGCTCGCTTGCCACTTCATCGCCTTTTCCCACGTGACTCTCATCGACTAAAATAAGCGCAGGGGCTCGCTCGCTGCAGCTGAGCCGCTTTAATTTCACGCCCCAGGAAGCGCTGGAATATTTTGCTCCTCTGGTGCTGCGCAGCCACGTTACCAAACCCGCCATGGGCCACCATCGCCATGGGCCCAGCCCTGACGCCCCCAGACCATGCCCCCAGCTCGCAGACTTACTTTGTTCTCGTCGAAGACGTTGAAAACAAAGGTGGCGAATTTGGTTGGGTCGCCGAAGGGGAAGAACTGCTTATAGATCTTCTGGAAGCCGGCGGCATCGAGCTGCCCGCTGGGGCAATCCTTGATAAAGCCCTTGTACCTGGGGAGGAAGGGCAGAGGATGGGCACCAGGCAGGTCTCCCCACTGAACGCAGCCCCCTGAGCCCCGCAGGACCAGGATGGGGCTCTCCCCAGCGCCGCAGTGGGCAGGAGCTGGGAAGGTCCCTGGGTGCTCCCTGTGTGGTCCCATCACCCTCCCGCAACCCCCCACCCCACGGGACGCGGTCCCTGCGGCCAGGGCGGCAGCGGTGGGCGCATGGGGGGGCAGGCAGGGCGACTC
>NW_009260349.1:320541-321973 GCF_000687185.1 Egretta garzetta | reverse complement strand
GGAGCAAAGCCACAAGCAGGCTCCTGTTGAACACTGCCCAGGGCTTGGGAGGGGACAGGCACCCACTGACCGGCCAGGAGCACCCGGGAGAGTCTTTTAAACCTCCTACAAAATCAAAAGCCCTCTGCCCAGAGCCATCTCCCGCCAGCACGGCCACGCTGCAGGCGGAGGTGCCGGGGCAGGCGATGCCTCACTCGGCCCTGAAGCCATCGCAGGGCCAGCAGGAGAGCGTTTATATCCCTTGCTCAGAACTTGGGATGCACGCAGCTCCCAAGCAAGAAGCTGCGAACCGCAAGCATCACCCAAGGGCTCCCCTTCCCCTCCGCCGCTGCGGCATGGCCCCGCCACGTCAGGCACATCCAACCCGTACGGAGGCGGCCGGGGAAAGCTCCCCCCAGCTGCTGCACCACCGCGGGGGAGGCTCTCACGATTGACAGCAACCCCACAGGCAATTTCCAACCCACGGCTCGGCATGCACATGCTGCAGCCATGCCCTGGTAAAAACCAACAGCACGGCGGCCTGAAGAACCCGGGGCAGCCGAGGCTCCGCCACGGCGTTTTTTGCACAATCCCAAGTGAAAGCTGCTGGGAGGAGCTGGGGGGCACAGCGGGGTTACTGCGTCCTCAGGGTGGCACAGCCCAGGGCATCTCCCAAAACCCACCAGTGCTTAAACACCCCCAAAGCCCTTGGTCCCAGCTCCGGGCTGGATCGGGATGCTGGGAAGTGCCACCCTGGAGGGCGCAGGGGAAGGGGCTTGCCAGCTCTGTGGGTGTGGGGACCTTGCAGGGACCACGCGGGGACCATTTGGGGACCATGCGGGGGGGGTGAGCATTATGCAATGCATCGCCCAGATCTGTCAGGCGCCCGCTGCAGCGGGCCGAGGGCTGGAGGAGGAGGGGAAGGGGGTGGCGAGGTGGGAAACCAAAGTGCCAGTGAAATCTTTTTCACGCTGCTGCAGCTATGACTCATCAGGGAGGGGGGGAAGGATGAGAGAACGAGATAAAGACAGCAAACCTTGACTGGTGGGATAGGAAGATGAAAGGAAAGCGGTGGCTTTTCTAGGGCATCGCCTTTGGTGGGGCGGAGGGGATGGGGTGAGAGCGAGCTGCCGTCAAGGCACCACGTCCCCCGCCCCTGCCAGCCTCTGCAGGCCCTGCTGCAAACGGGGACAGGCTGGGACAGCACCGGCCACCCGCAGCCGGGGCCACGGCCTCCAGCTGGACAGTCCCCATGTCCCCACTCCCCTATGGGAAGTCCCCACTTCCATAGGGGAAGGGAAGAGGTGAGAGGGAGCGTGCACCGTCCCACACGGGTGGCTGCGAGCAGCCGGAGCCAAGCCCCACCATGCACAAGGTGTGCAAGAAAACCCCCTCTGTTTTCCGGTGTCCCCTCTATGAGCTGCTACCACCTGCACCCCAAAAGAGGCGCACC
>NW_009260349.1:317999-320523 GCF_000687185.1 Egretta garzetta | reverse complement strand
CCCGGCAGCTCACCGCCGCGCCGCCGCGCCGGACACTCACCACTGCTGCACCTCCTTCTCCGTAACTGCAAGAGAACACAGGAGAAAAGAGAAAAAGAGAAGAGAAGAGACAGGAATTTAGTGCTTCCCCTGGTGAGGGATGCTCTTCTGCACTTCACATAAGTGACTGCCCTGGGGGGGATGCCCCAGGGCTCGCTCACTCCGGGCGCTGCCACGTGTTACCCGCATGCAAGCGGCGGCACTGGAGGTGCAGCCTGGGCCAGCCGAGTGGTCGATGGGGCTGGGGCTCCAGGGGCTGGGCCCCCTCCAGCCCCAAAACCAGGGAGCCCACCAAGACATTTTGCTCCCTGCCAGGGTAGTGCAGCACCATCGCGGCAAGATGCTATGGACCATGCAGGGGCCAGGCTGGTTCATGCCTGGGGAGGATCCAGCCCTGCCCTCCCGCCTGCCCAGAGCCAAAACATCCCTGGAAACATCTGCCAAAACATCTGCCCAGAGGCAGTCCAGGGAAGGCACCCACGCGGCCCTGACACCGACACACGGACCGTGGGCACGGGCACCCCCCCAGGTACCAGCTGCCTCTCAACCACACGGGGAAACATCATCAAAGCCATGCCAGGGCCCCGGGAAACTTTACCAGGCCCCAGAGAAAACCCAAAAGCTAGAAAATGGCAAGCATTGGCAACCCTGAACGTCTCCAGCTCAGGGATAGTTGCTGAGATCACAAATGTCCTCAGCGAAGGAAAGGCTCCGATGGGATGCGGGATGCTGGGGAGCCCGCTGGGGTGGGGGTCTGGTGCCCATCCCTGCGTGTCCCGCTCCAGGAGCGGTGCCTGGCCAGCACGCCAGCGAGGAGCCTGGTGCCAACAGGCGGCACGGGGGGAACGGCCTCATTAGTCATTTCCTTTGCATCGTGCCTCTAAATAATAATAAAAAAGCAATAGGTCTGAAACGTGCTGGAATAATGAGGCGGAGTGGAGATGTGTCAATGTGCAAACGGATGATAAAAATAGAGACCCAAGACACATCAACAGACGCCAATTACCTTGGATAGCAAATAAAAGAAAACAATCTTCCACCAGAAAGATTTATAACGTGCCTGGTGGAAGGCGCAGACCGCAGAGGCGAGGGCTGGCAGGCGGCAGCAGGGGGTGGCCGGGAGGGCACACGCTGGCCCCCACCTCGCAGCCGGACGGGTGCTGGTTCCCGTGTGCCCATGGGCAGGAATCGCTGCATGCGAGGCTGACCTGGGGATATGGGAGGTCCCTCCATCCCAGCTCAGGGACTGCTGGAAGGGCAGAGCCTGCAAACCCCCCGGGAAGGGCTCGGCATGGGGCAGAGAAGCCAGCAGCCTCCCTCCCTGCCTCCTCAGGGAGCTGGCAAAGGGCTGCAGTGGCCACGCTGGGACCGGCCATGCCGGGGATGTGTACAGATGGCAGCACCTGGGGACGGAGTGAGGAGGCGGGTTACAGGGATGCTCGGCACCTGGGCTGCAGGACAGCAAGGGCTTCGGCCGCACCGCAGGAAGGATTTGGAGATTTGTTTTGGCAGGGCCATCTGGCAGGAGGAGAGCAGACGGGGGAAAGGACAGAGGTCTCCTGGCAGGCAGGAGCCAGGAGGGACAACGCTGTGTCCAGTGGCAGAGCTGGGGCGGACAAGAATAACAGTCATGCTGGTCCTAAAGGATTCCCCATCCCCCCCCAAAAAAAGGGTTGTATGGAAGCATCCTTCCAAAAGGGAGATGCTGAGTGACGTCCCTAGCAGGAACAGGCTTCCCTGCACTCATTCCCCACGAGCATCGCGACACCAGCCAGGAGCATCCCCTGCTGAGGATGCCCAGGGGATGCCCCCGGCACCAGCTCTGCAGTCCCGATCGCCCACAGGCACAGATGAAGGCGGGTGGGAGGAGGAAGAGGAGGAAGGTGAGCGGCAGGACTTCAGGCAGGCCTCGGGGCAGGCGAAAGGGGCCACGGGCATCAGCCCGGCTGGGCAATCTCCTTCTGCGCTCTCATTCGGCTGCGTTTCCCCCAGCGTGCTATTTCGGGCCCCGGAGCTGCCTTTCAACTCCAGCAGGAAACAATTAAGAAATTTGTGCTTTTTTTAGTAATGACACACTCGGGCTGGGGCGGGAGGGGAGGGATGGAGCTGGCTCCCCTCGTGCCCGCAGGAGGGATGCGCGATGCTCCTGGGAGAGGCTTTTCTGACGGAGGGGACTGTTCAGGTGCCAGCCCGAAAACTGGCACAGGGCTCCCGAGGTGGGATTTGTTAATCCATGCAAAGTCCCATCCCTCCTCCGGTGCTCTGGCACCGGTGGCCTTCCTCCTGCCCTGGTGCGAGGGGAAGCTGCGGGGTTTGCCCTGGGGTGGGAACGTGGTCCCCATCTTCCAGCCCTTGGCAAAACACCCACCCCTGGGTGCATCCCTCCGCTGCCTCCAAATCTTCCCTCCCCCCGGGGCAGAGCGTTCCCAGGGCCAGGAAGCACCACGGCCCCGAGCCCAGCATCGCTGCGGCCAAACAAAGACGG
>NW_009260349.1:316324-317065 GCF_000687185.1 Egretta garzetta | reverse complement strand
GGACGGGCCCCCGCCGCTACCCCCCCAGCCGCTCCAACTTTGCTGGGTTTTGACACTCCGAGTGGCACCAATTACGGGTGCTAATGTCCGTCCCCACAGCGGGGACCCGCGGCCCTGGAAGCCTTGGGGACATGCCACTCTCCAGGCCAGGCTAAGCCACCCGTCCTGGGGCTGGGGACAGGGGACACAGGCAGGGGCAGGGCTGTCCCTCCACTCTCCTCCATCCATCCTCTGCAGCTCCCCGGTGTGCAGAGCCCAGCCCAGCTCACAGAAGGTACCTGTGCGGCAGCGGCTGCTGCATTTCCCTTCCCTGGCATCGATGTCGGCGTGATGCTGAGCCGATGCAAATCAATTTGCAGCGATACAAACCTCCACCAGGTTTGACCCCGAGTGCTCAAGGACAAGGGGGTGACCCGCAGCAGCCCCATGGGCATGGCTATAAATAGCACACGTAGCAGCTTGTTAGCGTGCCCCGGGATCCTTGGGGATGAAAGGCGCTAAATAAAGGCAGGGTATTAGCACTCGTTATGAACCGCAACGCTGTAAGAGGCATTGCCGAGCAGGGAGCCCCGGCTACGCGCCGCAGATGCCCTCCCTATGTACAACGCCGCACGGCAGCTCGTGCCGGCAGTATCTTTGTTCCTGCTGCTCTTGGCAAAGCGCGGGGAAACACCGAGTGCAGGACTCGCACTGCAGGCAGGAGCAGACAGCAAGAGCAGGCAGCAGGAGCAGGCAGCAGGA
>NW_009260349.1:315474-315887 GCF_000687185.1 Egretta garzetta | reverse complement strand
GCTCCGTCACCACCCGCCCTTCCCCTGCCCCCTCTCTTCCCACCACCCAGCTGCCACTGCAGCAAGAAAGAGCTCTGGTTAATCAGTGCTCAAGCCTGTTAATTTGTTTGCCAGGCGGCGAGGAGAGGAGGGACCCAGGACCGCGAATCTCCATCCATCTCCCTGCCCGCAGGGGAGTTTGTTGCTCACTGGACCAAGGCGGGGACAGGGTGGCAGTAAGGGGTGCCAGCAAGTGCCCAGATCCGGAATGGTTTGGGGACCCCTGGCCATGGTGGGATGCATGAGGTGCTGCAATGCTTCAGCCCCCCAGGGCTTTTTTTGTGCTGCCCTCCCGTCCTGCAGCCACCCCCTCCCCTGTTTGCACAAGGGCAGGGTCCAGCCACAGCCACAGAGCCGTGATCAGAACCGGAGCG
>NW_009260349.1:309932-315352 GCF_000687185.1 Egretta garzetta | reverse complement strand
GCCCCCCCCCCCCCCCAGCCACTACGGCAGCACCTTGATCCCGCGGGGCCATGGGCACCGCCGCCTTATCAGGGAGACCAGGGTTAATTATTTCCAGGCACAGAGTGGTTCCCCGCTGCTGTGGGGCCCTCGGCTCCCCTGCCAACCCATGGGCGGCCGGTCTGGCATCGCCTGCCAAGGCGTGGTGGACCTGTGGCATTTATCTCCCCCACTGTGGCTCCTCCTGGGGTCCCCACAGGTCCCCACGCATCCCGGTCTGGGGGAGCCAGCACATCGCCCCACACTGGGGCTCCTGTATGGGTTTGGGGCTGCCTAAACCCACTGCAGATGCTCAGCGCAGGGCCCAGACAAATTGGGCACCCGTGTGTGTGCAGAGTGGGTGCTCCCACGGGAGCAAAGTGGGTGCTCAGGCGTGAATTAATAGGGCGCCCATGCACGCACTAACTGGGCACCTATGCCTGAGCTAGATGGGCACTCATGCAAAAATAAACTGGGCGACCATGTGTGGAATAATTGGGCACTCGTGCACAAGTTATTTGGGTGCTTCTGGGTGAACCAATTGGGTGCTCATGCATGATTTCATCGGGTGCTCATGCATGAACCAGCTGGGTGCTCAGGTGTGAGTGGAAGGGTGCTCATGCATGAACCAGCTGGGTGCTCATGCATAAGTTTTTTGGGCACTCATGAATTTATCAGGCACTGATGCATGGACTAATTTGCACTCATGCGTAAATTCCCTGGGCACTCCTGCGTGAACTAATGGGGCACTCACGTGTAAATGAGTGTAATTAGTAGATAACACACTTGTGCACGTACTAATTGGGCACTCAGGTGTAGATGGATCAGGTGCTCATGCATAAATTAATTGGACACTCAGGCATGAGCTGACTGGGGGCACATGCACCAATTAATTGGGCACCCATGCATCAACTAACAGGGTGCTCACACACGGACCAGTGTGCAAGCCAACGCAAACTAACAGGGCACCCATGCATAAACCAACCAAGTGCTCATATATAAATTAATTGTGTGCTCATGTGTGTATTAATTGGGTGCTCATGCGTGAAGTTATTGGGTGCTGATGCGGAAATGACTGGGGTGCTCATGCATGAGCTAATTGGCGCGTAAAATACCACGGTGCTCCGGGGTGAACCCCGCGCACCCTGCAATTTATGCCCAACACACTCCACCCCTTGCCTCTGTGAGACACGTATTTAAGAATTGTCTGAACATGAATCTGTTACAAACTCCACTTTCAACATCATCACAATGTTAATATTCACCAATTACGAGCTCCCCCCTCCCTCCCCGCCGAGCGGGCGACGGGGCTCAGCACCGTGAGTGTGCATGCGCTCACTCGGGCTTCACTCCTTGCCCCTTGGGACGCAGATTTGGGGGTCAGCATCACAGCCCAAACAAACACCCCCCGCCGAATTAGCCCTTGGTCCCCACAGAGCGACCACAGGGCTCAGTACAGCCGTCGGTGCAGACTTTCACACCTTGCTCCTGCAAACACGGACCCAGGAAGGTCCCATCAGTCGGCACAGACGGACCCATCCCCGGTGCCAGCCCCTGGCCCTGCGGACCAGGCTACGCAGGGTAACCGCATCGCAACCTGAGCAGTATTACCGATTTCAGGCCTCCTCCTTACAAAACATGTAGCCAAGAGCACGGCAGCAGCTCAAGCTGTTGGAGGTACCCACGGCCTCATCCAGCGCCCAAACGGGCGCTGGGCAGCATCCACTCAGTGCAGCACGGGCATCCCACCATGGGGAGAGGAAGGATGCTCCATGGGCAGGACCTGCCGCGTGCCAGGGACGATCTCTGGCATCCCGGGCTGTTGGGTGGCTTTGTGCAGGCTGGGGAGGGGGGAAAGCACCCACTGGCCCCTGGGGACAGCCGGAACGTGGGCACGAGACTCCCCCAGCAACACAAATCCCCTGGCTCTGGCACCAACCCCCCGGCACGGAGCCCAGTGCCTGCAGGAGCTGCGCTGTGGCGGGGGGGGAAGGGGGAAAAAACCCCAAGGCTGCCATGGGCTCAGTGCTCCCCCAGGACCACCCATCACCCCGTCCTGGGGCACCTCAAAGCCCGTCCATTCGATGAGGGTAACTTTTAAGATACGCCGCATGTCAGCACTTCAGAAATTTGGGTTGTTTGGCCTGACGACTCAGTCTCATTAAAATTCAGGTTTAAATACGTAACCAATGTCCTGGTTAAACATTACAGAGCACACTGTCCTCCTGCCCTCTGTTGGGGCTTGGCCCCAGCTTGGGGCTACCAGACTGCCCCGGGACTGGGGTTGGCTCCCGCTCCCGGGCCAGCACAGGGCCAGCTTTGGGGAAGCACTGTTAAAACACAACCCCAGCAAAACCTGGCTGCAGCACTGGGCACCCCCCCATGAAAACAACCGCGGCGAGAGCCTGCCCGATGACATTTTCTTTTGCTCCCAGTGACAATGCGCAGCAGCTTGCCCAAACCACTGTGCCTCCACCTCAGCCCCGTGCACCCCAGCACTGCCCCGTCCTTGCCCCATCGCCCACGCGCTAGGGGGGTCCTCGTGCAGGTACCCGTCCTTGCAGCATCCAACCGCAAAGGGATGCTGGAGCAGCCTCAGCGCGCAGGCACCACCACGGCCAGAGCTGCCTACCTGTCGGAACGGGGCGTCCCCATCCCAGCTCGCCCATCTCCCCGCACGCTTGCCCAGTTTGGCTTCTCTCCCCATCAGACACAGACATCGTCAGCATCGTGACTGGGTCTGGGAGCCTCCAAGCCGTTCGGATCACAAGCCCGACGCCGTTATTGGTGTCATTTGTTACCGCTGAGATACGAAGCAGTATGCGGAGAGAACCACGCGTGCATTTGGCACTCTTCTCGCCAGTGGTTGCCATTAGTGGCTGTCTTACTCCCAGACTGGATAAACAGGTCCATGAGGCAGCTCTGTTCTCGTCTCCCCCGGGGCCGGTACCAACAGGAAAGCCAATATGCAGTTAAAATCCTTTTTAGACTTTATTAAATATTTAAGGGCCTGACATTAGGCTGTGGAAATTGGGTTCAGGGAAAAAGCAGCAGTCGCTCTTTGCAGCAAAGGCAGCAGAGGAAGGGCAAAGGACAGCGCCTTCGTTTGGGAATTAATGAATCAGACTGAAACACTCCCACAGCGGGAGCGGGTGGCTGCGGCAGGTCTATCCCGGGCTGGATTTCATCCCGGCTTCCCCATGTGCCGACGCAGCGATGCCCCACGGTAGGGCAAAGCTTCCTCGGTGCTGCTGGGAGCAGGGATGGAGCAACCCCCCTGCCCTGGCCGTGGAGGGGACCTGTGTCCTGCCCCCTTGCTCAATCTTCCCCTTGGCTACGGGGATTTCGGCGTGGCCTGGCGCTCCAGGGTGCTGTCACCAACCCACGGAGCTGTTCCTGCCCCAAGCAGAGAAGATTCCCCTCCAGACCCAGCGCGGGCAGGGGAAGGGAATTCTCTGCAACTCAGCCACCAGACCCTGGAGGCGAGGGAAGGTCAGGAGGACGCTGCAGGGCAAAGCCACACTGGTGGCAAGGCCACCTCTGCCACCTCTGCCCCCTCCCTGTCTCACCCACAGGGATGGGGCCGCGCCAAGGGCTGCCGAAGCGGAGGGCGCTGGAGGCACGGAACACTCGCTCTCCACGGGGGGTAGCACGGACACCTAGGACACCTCCATGGGGTCCAGCCATTGACCAGGAGATGCTGGAGAAACACGGGTGGATGGAGCACAGGCAGTCCTCCTTCCATGTAGAAACCAAAAATGAGCCTCGAAGGGAGAAGAATGCGTAGGAGGTGCAGGGAGCGAGCCCCGTGCTGGCACCACCAGGCTGGGGAACCTGTAGCCACCGAGGAACCCCAGCGGTGGTCACCATGCCCTGGGCTGAGCCACCTCGGGCAGGCAGGGGTGCAGGCCATGGACCCTGGCTCCCTTTCCCACCCAGCTCCCTAGAACACCCAGGAGGCTGAGGAGGAGAGGGAGGAACAAAGCGACCCCACAAATGTCACCCCGATAACAGAGCGAGCGCATCCATGGGCTCCTCCCTGAAGCAGCTGCCGCCTTTGATGCCTTCAGAGCTTCTTGTTTCACAACCTTAATTATAGCGGCAGCAGCAAAGGTCAGGAGAGTGGTTAAGCAGATCCATTAACATGTCAGGGGATAAATGAAATGTGATTCTTCTGATGCCTGAGCGGCAGCAAGCAGCAGCCTGAGCGTGGCCAGCAGGGACGGCTGCTCCGCTCTGCTGCAGAGGGAGCCCAAGGGGCCCTTGGTCACGTCTTCCCCTTCCCACCCCAGCACTGCAAGCACCTCCCAGGGACCACAGGGACCCCCCAAAACTTGTTTCTGATACGCCAAAACTTGCTTCGCTTGCATTTACCCACAGAGCAGCAGGCCCATGTGCACATGGGATACCCTGACATGAGATTTGCTGGGAGCAGGTTGGGGTCTCCCTGGGGAAGGGGCTGGAGATGCCCTCTGGACCACCACAGCCCTCCGGAGGCAGCACATCAAGCTTGCAGTGAACCTGGGCTGCAGCGGCCACCTTTGCAGCTCTGGGTTACATGCAGCTGCAGAAAAACAGGCCCTGAGCAAAATCCAGCCCCTGGGCATCCCTCTGGTGTGTCCTGCCCATCATCCTCCCCCAGGGGCCCCTGGGACAGCAGACTCACTAAGCTCCCCTTTCCCCAGGGCATCTCCAGGGTGCTTGGGCAGGCGCTCTCCTCCTCCCCCCAAAAATTCCCTTTTGGGCTCCTGAAGACCCCATTACACACTTCTGATCCCTGAGCGGCAGCAAGCAGCAGCCTGAGCGTGGCCAGCAGGGACGGCTGCTCCGCTCTGCTGCAGAGGGAGCCCAAGGGGCCCTTGGTCACGTCTTCCCCTTCCCACCCCAGCACTGCAAGCACCTCCCAGGGACCACAGGGACCCCCCAAAACTTGTTTCTGATACGCCAAAACTTGCTTCACTTGCATTTACCCACAGAGCAGCAGGCCCACGTGCACATGGGATACCCTGACATGAGATTTGCTGGGAGCAGGTTGGGGTCTCCCTGGGGAAGGGGCTGGAGATGCCCTCTGGACCACCACAGCCCTCCGGAGGCAGCACATCAAGCTTGCAGTGAACCTGGGCTGCAGCGGCCACCTTTGCAGCTCTGGGTTACATGCAGCTGCAGAAAAACAGGCCCTGAGCAAAATCCAGCCCCTGGGCATCCCTCTGGTGTGTCCTGCCCATCATCCTCCCCCAGGGGCCCCTGGGACAGCAGACTCACTAAGCTCCCCTTTCCCCAGGGCATCTCCAGGGTGCTTGGGCAGGCGCTCTCCTCCTCCCCCCAAAAATTCCCTTTTGGGCTCCTGAAGACCCCATTACACACTGGGAGCGCTTGGAGCGGGCAGGCACGCTCACCGGGTC
>NW_009260349.1:307844-309915 GCF_000687185.1 Egretta garzetta | reverse complement strand
TGCTGGTGGGGGCGGGCGGAGGCAGGGGGTGCGGGGCTGGTGCTGCGGAGGGGAGCGCAGGCAGCTGCCAGACACAGGCAGGGAGCCGCGTTTCAGTCTGGCTTCAGGGCTCCACGCTTTAGGTATTTCACCGAGCATTTGCCACCGAGGGATAACGGGTCCGTAACCATTCTGCCGGATGAGCAACAGGAGGGATTTCAACACGAACCAATCTGGCAGAGAAACCCAGCGCCCGGGGCCAAACACTTTGGAGGCTAAAAATAAACTGGCAGCGGGGGAGCCACCCAGGGCCCCCCTCTGGTCCCTTGGTCCCTCCGCTGCTCCTGCCCCGGCACCAGGGTGGCACGATGGAGCAAAGCCCCAACCCTGTGCCCCCAGTGAGGAACTGGCTCATTTTGCTGGCTGAAAACGGCTGCAATTGGAGAATTTTCGTTCCCTTCCCGCAGAATTCAACCTGCCACTACGTGCCCCCGTAACTACAAATCAATATGTTTGTAGTTTGCTCTTCAACTAATGCCCATTAATTCAAAGCATTACTGTGGAGCAACAGAGCCAATTCTGCGGCTTATTGTAAAAGAGCAGAAAATGATGATGCCAGAGTGAGTTTAAAATACACAAAATAGATCGCAGTGGGTAGGACGCGATTCTTGGGAAAAGAGCATCTTCCTCTCCCTGCGCCCACTCCGCAGCCCGGGCCTCTCAGTGCCACAGGCGTCATTTTGGCTCCCTCGCCACGGCTCCCACGCCTTCGCTGGCGCCTCGCTGCGGCCTCCGGAGCACCAGGACCGTTGTCCTGACCCCGTGCCTGGTCCTGGCAGCGATGCCACTGCACCTACATGGCTCCGAGAGCACCAGATTGCACGGCTATTGCAGCTGGCATTAAAAAAAATACAGTGTTAGTAGGTCTGGACACGGGCAATAGCTATGAGAACTGAAGCCTGAAATCCAATCCCCCTCCAAAATGAAAAAAAAGTTAATATGTGCTCTTCTGAAACAACCTTTAAGCCCGTTTCGTGATTTTAAGGGTTGCCGATGCTGTGGCTGGGCTGGCCTGGGAGTGCTGCTGCAAGCAGGGATGCTCAGAGCTGCATTTCTCCCCCAATTTCTCTACCAGGAGTTCACGTCAAGACGTTTCCACCCACACCACATATCCTGCTCCCACAACGGCACATGTGCACTTCACACAACTTCATGCAGGCTGCAGGGAGCAGCGATACCCTAGGACCTTCACAAATCCCCAGCTTAGCAGAACCTTTTGACCGTGGCCCTGCAAAGCTCTTAAGGACAATCCCAAATCCCACCACAGCCCTGAGCCACGAGCACCTGGCCTAAGCTAAGCCCAGGCTTAAATCCCCGCTGAAGAGGGGCTGGCAGACGCGATCCAGGGAGGACGGTCGTTCCTTCGGGTGGTATCACCTCCTGGGACAAAACACACAGCGGCCGAAACTGCGTCTCCGAGCTACCTCAGCGAGGCATCAGGAAGATTAATAAATTAATGATTATGAAGCACTTTAAGAGCTTTTGGAAGAAAGGCTCCATGGAAGTACGAGGAATTACATAATTTATTATTCATTACTATTATCACGAAGCGTTGGCTTCTCCCGCATGCTCCTATATGGCACCAGCCTGGCCTCCGAGGAAGGGTAAATCCTTCCCCTGCAGCCAGGCTCTCCCCGCCAGCACCGCTCCAGTGCCTGGCAGACGGGTGAGCTTGGCACTGCCAGATATTCCTGAGCACTCTGGTGCCCGGGGATGCTGAAAGGCACGGATGCTGAAAGCCACATGGTGATGGGCCCAAACCAACAGGACTTGGGCAGCCAGCACTTCGAAGAAGCCCTCGGGTGTCCTTCTGCACCTCTAGGTGTCCAAGTGCCATTAAAATCTGGCCCCCGGCACCATAAGCCAGGAGCAGAGCGAGGAGCCAAGAGATGAGGTTTCCAGGCTCCTGCCCTTCCGTGTCCGGCTCCCGGCAGGACCCAGGACAACCTGCTCTGAATACCTGCGGTGAAATAATTCTCGCATCTCATGGAGGCCCCTGATGGCAACCCTGCGGCCTCCCCACCACGCCCAC
>NW_009260349.1:301146-305812 GCF_000687185.1 Egretta garzetta | reverse complement strand
TCTCCCTGCGCCCACTCCGCAGCCCGGGCCTCTCAGTGCCACAGGCGTCATTTTGGCTCCCTCGCCACGGCTCCCACGCCTTCGCTGGCGCCTCGCTGCGGCCTCCGGAGCACCAGGACCGTTGTCCTGACCCCGTGCCTGGTCCTGGCAGCGATGCCACTGCACCTACATGGCTCCGAGAGCACCAGATTGCACGGCTATTGCAGCTGGCATTAAAAAAAATACAGTGTTAGTAGGTCTGGACACGGGCAATAGCTATGAGAACTGAAGCCTGAAATCCAATCCCCCTCCAAAATGAAAAAAAAGTTAATATGTGCTCTTCTGAAACAACCTTTAAGCCCGTTTCGTGATTTTAAGGGTTGCCGATGCTGTGGCTGGGCTGGCCTGGGAGTGCTGCTGCAAGCAGGGATGCTCAGAGCTGCATTTCTCCCCCAATTTCTCTACCAGGAGTTCACGTCAAGACGTTTCCACCCACACCACATATCCTGCTCCCACAACGGCACATGTGCACTTCACACAACTTCATGCAGGCTGCAGGGAGCAGCGATACCCTAGGACCTTCACAAATCCCCAGCTTAGCAGAACCTTTTGACCGTGGCCCTGCAAAGCTCTTAAGGACAATCCCAAATCCCACCACAGCCCTGAGCCACGAGCACCTGGCCTAAGCTAAGCCCAGGCTTAAATCCCCGCTGAAGAGGGGCTGGCAGACGCGATCCAGGGAGGACGGTCGTTCCTTCGGGTGGTATCACCTCCTGGGACAAAACACACAGCGGCCGAAACTGCGTCTCCGAGCTACCTCAGCGAGGCATCAGGAAGATTAATAAATTAATGATTATGAAGCACTTTAAGAGCTTTTGGAAGAAAGGCTCCATGGAAGTACGAGGAATTACATAATTTATTATTCATTACTATTATCACGAAGCGTTGGCTTCTCCCGCACGCTCCTATACGGCACCAGCCTGGCCTCCGAGGAAGGGTAAATCCTTCCCCTGCAGCCAGGCTCTCCCCGCCAGCACCGCTCCAGTGCCTGGCAGACGGGTGAGCTTGGCACTGCCAGATATTCCTGAGCACTCTGGTGCCCGGGGATGCTGAAAGGCACATGGTGATGGGTCCAAATCAACAGGACTTGGGCAGCCAGCACTTCGAAGAAGCCCTCGGGTGTCCTTCTGCACCTTTAGGTGTCCAAGTGCCATTAAAATCTGGCCCCCGGCACCATAAGTCAGGAGCAGAGCGAGGAGCCAAGAGATGAGGTTTCCAGGCTCCTGCCCTTCCGTGTCCGGTTCCCGGCAGGACCCAGGACAACCTGCTCTGAATACCTGCGGTGAAATAATTCTCGCATCTCATGGAGGCCCCTGATGGCAACCCTGCGGCATCCCCAGCACGACCACCGTGCCCGTCACTGCCCTGGCACACAAGTGGTCCCACGCTCCTCTCCCGGCTGCTCCCACCGACTGCTTGTCCCAAGATTGCTAGGACTAAGGCAGGGCCAGCGGAACACCACAAACAGGAGACGGTGAGACCAGAGGGGACAGCAGCTGGGGGACACAAGAACCCACCAGGCATAGGAAAAGCACGGAGGGGACACGGCACAGGCTGTGGGTCCTCTGTGTCCCACAGGCATGGAGAATCTGTATAACAGCCACGTGGGGTGGGGAGAGGGGGTGAAGTCTCCCCATCCCGCCGACCCCAGCAGAACCGAGAAAGGGCTTTTTGTTATTCGCTATGTTTTCTTTCGAAATCACACAAACAGAAAATGATGCAATGGAAGGAAATCCAATCATGGGAGAAACCCTTCGTGTCCCACAGCCCCGGCTGACACTGCCACGGGAACCTCCCTGGGCCAGAAGCGGGTCCCCTGTCATTAGCTGCCAGTTACGGGCTCCCAGAGACATCTGCCCAGATGTGCTGTAACAGCAGCAGCACAGCAACACGCACGAGGCAGCGCCAGCGCCCGCTCGGTACCGTGGCAGGCAGCACGTGGGAAGGGCAGCCACGCTCCGGGGATGCTCTTTGAAGGACGGTCACCGCCGGTCCGCCAGAAAGGTGCCGAAATACCACAACGCTGTGGAGCAAAACCTTTCCCAAGCAGACCCCCAGAAATCCTTGGATTTGTGGGTACGACTGTCCCCTGCCCGAGCTGGCCCACTGGCCACAGCACAGGGGTCTGGATCGGTCTCTCCCACTGCGCTCAGGGCAACCCTGCCCTCCTACCTGCATCTCCTCTGCCTGGATTCCCCGAAAGGCAGAAGGAAATTAGTATTTTTCCTATCCCCCAGGGTCTGAAGATAAATCAGAGGCTCTCAGACGTGCCTGGGAGGGCCCTGTGAAGTGCTTCGCCAGACAAGGGAACGCGCGCTCGCCTTGACAGCTGCAGAAAAGGGGCAGAAACACTCAGCAAAAGTAATTAATCCCAGAGACGAGAGGTGGAAGGAGCAGAGAGCAACAAACAGAGCCCAGTATTAGCAACAGCTCTCCCCGACAGGCACTGCTGGGGCACACTGGGATGCTGCACCGGCTCCGGCCACGGGAAGGGCCACGTGCTGCCCCGTGGCGCGGCTGCCTGGGCGCTGCTGCCTCACTTGCACAGGTATGTGGGTCTGGTGCACCTCAAAAAAGAGGTGGCGAGAGGCCTGGAGCAGGCAGGCAAAACCTCAGACAGGCCAGGAACTCATGGAGGGAGCGATTAGAGGATGGGAGTCTTTTTTGGAGGGGGTGTGGTGGAAAGGGGAGGGCACTCAAGAGAGAGGAGCAGGAAGTTGGGAATAAAGTGATTCAGAAGGCAATGACCCTCTGCTGGCCTCATCCAGCAAGAGACATCCCCGTGCCTGCAGACGATGGTTTCACCAGCGCTGTGTTTGTTTGGTGTGGGCTGCCGGTAAAACATGGGGGGCATCGCTGCCCGTGTGCCCTGCTGTTGGCCCCGCTGGGGTTGGCACCTCCCTGCACAGAGGAGACACCCCAGGGGTGCAGAAAGCACCACAGGCAGGAGATCACCAGCAGATGAGGCTGCGCCGGGGCCAGCTCTTCCCAGATGCCTCTCTGTCAGAGATCGGATCATCACAGCGGCTGCAAACCGAGCAGGAGACTGCAGCACGGCAATGCCAAACACAAATCCAGGCTGGGCAAAGAATGGATGGAGAGCAGCCCTGAGGAGAAGGACTTGGGGGTGTTGGTTGATGAGGAGCTCAACACGACCCAGCAATGTGCGCTTGCGGCTCAGAAAGCCAACTGTATCCTGGGCTGCATCAAAAGCAGTGTGGCCAGCAGGACGAGGGAGGGGATTCTGCCCCTCTGCTCTGCTCTCGTGAGACCCCACCTGGAGCCCTGCATCCAGCTCTGAGGCCACCAACAAAAGAAGGACATGGATTTGTTGGATCAAGTCCAGAGAAGGGCCACGAAAATAATCAGGGGGCTGGAGCACCTATCCTATTAAGACAGGCTGAGAGAGTTGGGGTTGTTCAGCCTGGAGAAGAGAAGGCTCCGGGGAGACCTGATTGCAGCCTTCCAGTGCCTGACAAGAAAGCTGGAGAGGGACTTTTCACAAGGGCCTGTAGTGATAGGACAAGGGGTAACGGCCTTAAACTGAAAGAGGGGAGATTTAGATCAGAAATAAGGAAGAAATTCTTCACTGTGAGGGTGATGAGGCACCAGAACAGGTTGCCCAGAGAAGCTGAGGATGCCCCATCCCTGGAAGTGTTCAAGGCCAGGTTGGATGGGGCTTTGAGCAACCTTCTTTAGTGGAAGGTGTCCCTGCCCACGGCAGGAGGGTTGGAAAGGGATGATCTTCAAGGTTCTTTCAAACCTAAACCATTCTATGTATAACTGCACCTAGCCCAGCCTGGCTGCACCCGCCGTGGGTCACAGCTACAGTGGGGACACCAAAACCCGGGGCTCAGCTCCAGCTCCCGCCGGGGTCTGTGCCCAACCAGCACTGCCACATTCTCACTATTTCTTCTCCCCCAGCCACTTCGAGGAAGCCCAGCCAGGGTACCCCCACCTCTCCTACCATCACTCCCAGTTTGGCTATGTGGACGTGCCCTCTGCAACCTGCCCTCCTCCTGCCTGCTCCCGGCTCTGCCACGACGAGAGAGCAACCCCGCGTGTAGGGTTGTGCAATGCACCAGCATTGCCTCTTCTCCATATGGGAGAACTTGCTGCATCCTAATCTATTGCCTTTTTGGGTAAGCGCTGCCGTGGGACTGCAGCAATGACAGCGGGGAGAGCTCACAGGTCTGCTACACGGTAGCAGTTCTCTGGCGAGGCAAAGGGGGAATATCTCCGACCTGGGAGCGGAGAGGCAAACTTGAACCACCAAAGCCTTTGTTTCCTTTGAACATCCTTCAGAAAAAAAAACCGATTTTGCTAAAACTGGATGGCTCAGGCACTAGCCATGTTAATAAGATTACGGCGGAGGTTCAGACGGGAAAGCCACTCACTCAGAAAATCAGGTTATTAAACTGATACCGAGATACTCACAGAAAAATACCAAACTCTCTGGTGCCGGGCTCTTCTCTCCACTTCAGAGCATAAACAACAAAGGAAACCCCTCCAACTAACCCACCCAAACTTTGAAAGCCACCCAGAGGGTTCGCCTCCCCGTTTAGGGAGAAGCTGCCTGGCTCCAGGGAAGCGGCGAGGGGAGGGCAGCCACTACGGCAGGCCCCGG
>NW_009260349.1:300833-301080 GCF_000687185.1 Egretta garzetta | reverse complement strand
CCGCGCCCCGGGCGGGCACGGCGGGCGGGCAGGATGCGGCCCTTGTCCCACGGTTACTGAAGGGTTAGAAATAGGCCACGGAGAATTGTTTTTGGAAGAAAACAGAGCGTTTCTCCGGCTCCCAACCCCTCTCCTTGTCTCTGCTGCCTTGTGGTTTGGGTTTGGTTGGGGTTTTTTCATCCTCCCAAGCTAACCTCTGAATTCTTGCAACAAAGCCCGGCCGAGCCTGCGCCCTCCCCCGGGGACC
>NW_009260349.1:295508-300104 GCF_000687185.1 Egretta garzetta | reverse complement strand
TGGCGGGAGGATGGGGAGACGGGGGAGGCCGCGGCCGGACCGCGCCGGGCTGCGCTGGGGGCCCGGGGTGACCTTGGCGGGACACCGGCACCTTCGGTGGCAGAAGCATCTCCCAAGCCCTGGCTGCCCCCAGCTGAGGGCAGGTCTGTGCCTCCCACCCCGGGATCCTCCGGGCTCTTGGGAACCTTCATTCCCTCTCCATGACCTGCACATAGACACCAACTTCAAAAAACCCCACGGATCCAACCGACAGCAGGTTTGCGGGGCAGCCAGGAAACCCTGCGAGTGCTAAAAGCAGCGGCACTCGGCTCTTTTCCACCTCAAAACCATGCAGGGCTTTATGCCTCCATAAAAGCTCCCTGCGTATGCGTGCACACGTTCATTAGCTGTACCCATGCACACGATAAATGCAGTTTTCTTCCCGCCTATGTTGCAATGAAGGCCCTGCTGGAGCTGCCTGGACATGCCTGGACTTCTGTGGTAGCAGCCAAGGAGGGAAAAAAACTGCGCTTGGATACAGTAAAACCTGACTGCAAGGCTGCAGAGAGCACAACAAAACACCCGGGGTGTTGCGAAGGGAACAAGGAGCGCAGCTGATACAATGCTGGTCCCTGCACCTTCTTTTTTACCAGCGAAGGGTTGCCTGATGCTCACTTCTCCGGGGATACATTCCCCAGGTAGATGTTTCTAAAACACACAGTCCTCTCTTCCCCAAACGAGCTCATTAAGGCAGAAGAGTATATAAACACCATCACCAGGTCCCAGCTCAGGCACCCAGCAGCGGCACACCCCGGGGGATGAACAGGAGGAATGGCACTGGGCGATGGGGGATTTGCAGCACACGGCTGCGAGGACTCCACGAGGTTCACATCTTCCCTCCAGCATCCCTCCCAGTCGCTACCAATATTTGCACGGCTTTTAGGGACAAAGGCCCGCCTGCAACTCGGGCATACGCCTCCGCAGATTTCAGCTTGGTCCCCAAATCTGCTGGAAAACGCCCTGTGCAGCCCCTTCCTTTACTACCCATCGGCAAAATACCAAATTTTGTGGTATTTCCCTTCATCTGCGGTCACTGGGCTGTAACCACGTTGCAGCAGGGGTCTCCTGCTGTGCGCAGAGCATGACCCGTCCCACACCCGGCTGGGGTGACCAGCAAGGTCCCAAACCTTCCCCACGCAGGACAAGCACTTTAGCACGAGCTCTGCTGATGCAAAACTGATGTTAAAAGGATTTAATTCTATTTAAAACTCTACCCTGCCTCCACCACGGGGAATGCTGAAGACAGAGCTCAGCTCATACAGACGGCAGGAGAAAAGTAATCAGAAACTGTGCAAGCCAGTCACTTTCTCTTCCTAATTATTAGCTTTAACCCTATTATTGCTTAAATAACCCCACTAGTGGCATTTCCGGGGATGCAGTGACATTTCTACAGCCAGAGAAACACAGCCCCAGCCCGGAAAGACTCCTGGGGCAGGCGGGATTGAAATCCGAACAGTGACTGGGGCACAAAAAAATCCTGTCCAGCTGAATGCAGTCAGCGCGCCAGGGAAGGAGCCGGGCTCTTTGCTCGGAGAGGAAAATCCAACGCAGGGCCAACCCTTGAGAGCAGTTTTGCTTTGCAAATCCCCCTGCGTTTCTCTTCTGAGGAACACCTCTGCAGCCCGGGCAGCACTCCCATCTCCCCGCCGCCAGCGACTGCAGCCTGAGCTTGCAGCCTGCCCAGCCCCGGCTTTTCCACAACGCGACTGCGTGTGCTGCTCACGGTGCATCCGCTGTCTGTGCACCATATTGCAATGTGCTACCATGGAAATGATCATTCCCGGAGCGGTATTTGGTCTCGCTGCCACGGTCGGAGCAGGGTGTTGCTCATAGGGAAGCTGCTGCCTCTCCTGCCACGCCAGCACCGGAGGTTGGGATGGGATCGAGGACGCTCCATGCTCTGACTGCAAAAGCTGGCTGTGTGGGCTGCACAGCTGAGTCTGTCTCTGCAGAAAGCTTCTCCTTCCTCGGCTATTTACTTAAAAGTGTTTAATAAAACCACTGAGCTCTTTTTCCCTGGGACACAGCAAATCTGTCAGGCTCAGCCACGCAGCCTTTGTTCCACGTGGGCTCACCATGCTGCGTGCATTTAATAAAGCATCCTCAGACGCCATCACCGGGGTTTTCCCCAACGCGTCTTCGTTGATTTAATTGTCGGGATTAGAGTCACCTCGTGGGAACAGCGTGTGCAAGCAGCAAGGTTCTGTCCCCCCCGCTCTAGGGCGTTTGCTCGCTTTGCTTCATCGCAAAAGGTCTTTTCTTTCCTCCCTTCCTCCCCCCTGCTGATGTGCTGAGACCTGAAAAATCAGTGGTATAACGTGGTGGAGCCATGAGTGAGGCTGGAAATTGGGGATGGAGTAGTATCCACTATCCCACACTTGCACTCTTGGATGTGCATTGATGCAGGAGCTGCCCCAGGAAGGATCCACTGCCCAGCTCAGCTCAGCCCGTACCCTGCCTCTCTCCTCCCCTTCTCGGGGCTGGATGAGGCCCCACGCAGGGTCTACTCATGCTTCAGGCTTCACCAAACCCCCTTTTCCTAGCGCATCGCTAAACCCACACATCCATCCGTCTGTCACTGCCATCCTTGTGGCCAGTGTTACCCCCAGACCCGTCGGCTGGTGAACATCCCCCTTCTACACCCACCCATGCAAAAGCAGATTGAGAAGGTGCTCCAAAAACAACCATGTGAGTGAGGAATCCAGCGCTGGAGACAGCAGCAGCAAAAGCAAACAGCCTTTGCCCAGCCGTGAACTCATCGAGCAGAGTGCACACAGCCCCTACGTTGTGCTTTTTCGTGAAGAAAACAAGTTTTGCTAAGAGCTTTCTTGTGCCAAAGCAGGGAGTCGGTCAGCAGGTGGGTGGTGAAGCTTCAAAGCTTAGGATAGGCAAGGAACACACACACACGAGATTAATTCTATCAACTACAAAAATAGCGGCTATTTTAACACTAATGTTTAAGTGATCTGATTCAGTCAGAAAAAGAGCCAAAGAAATTATTGGTATCAGCGCTGCCTGCTCCACCAGACAAGCCGCGGTCACCGCTGGCACGGAAAGCCACCAAAATCGTTGTTTTTCAAGGGGTTTTGAAAGAAATGCCAATAGATTGAGTAGATCCTGGTGCAACAGCCACAAATGGGGAAGGTAGGAATGCATCAGCTAGCCCTGGGGACGCGCTCGCCCGTGCTTCGACTTCTCCGGCATCACCCTAATCTCAGGTTACAACAATTTTCCATATGTATATGATTTCAAGACTGTGGGCAGCTTTAGATGGGACCCCACAGCTCTGAGCAAACCCACGAGCGCATTCCTGAAGCTCTTTGAAGCCTGACAGGATGCGAGCGGCGCTGCTCTTGCTTCGCCCCTGGTTTCAGCGCGGGCCACCAAGCGCTGGCAGTTACCGTCGTAACTGTTTTGATAACTGAGCTATATACAACTACGTCAGAAAGCCTCAGAAATCAAGATTTATAACCCAAAACACACTGAGGCTCCAAATCTAGCAGCCCTACTGGCTATCACCGTTACAAATTAATTTTGGCTAGCACAGCATTTTAGTGTCAATACATAGCATGGCTTTAGAGGAAATGGAACAGAAACCAAACACACCAGGTTTTGGGGGTAAATGGCAGCAGGGATGGTGCCCTGCAAGGCTCTTTCCCCAGGACACAGAATTGCAGATGCTGAAATGATGGCTAAAAGCAGAGGAAGGTCTGGAACTGTGCCGAGGCTGCACGTACCGCTGTCGTTCAAGACTGACGCACAGCCGACACGCTGAGCGTTACAATTCGCTACGCTATTAATTTCTCTGTTAAATTCTAGTTGGTTTGTTTTTTTTTTTTTTTTTTAAAGACTGTATTCTCTTTACAGGCTCTGGGGCTGTAATTGTTATGCTAATGTGGGAAACTGGAAAGGGTGGCTGTGGTGAACTCATGGGCTCTTCTCCCAGTTGCCAGCCGTGCAGAGCCAGCAGTTGGCCGAGACAAAGCCAAGCAGGAGGAGGTGTTGCCACCTTCCTTCGTGGCACATCACAAATCACAGCTGGCAGCTGGGAAACCACCTTCTTTTTCTGCTCCTGCCACGCTCATCCTGCAGCGCAGGAACTGCAGAGCTCAGCCCAGCCGCCTGGAGCCTTCAAACAAGGCTCGGTACTAGAAGGCGGCAGCGCATTTGTTCGGGGACAGAAAATAAAAAGACTCCTCGTAACGACAAGCAAGCAAGCGCTGCGCAGTTGTGTCTGCGTGAGGCAAGATCACAGCCGCAGAGGTAGCAGCAGCTTTTTGCAGCAAAGACGCCCCGCAGCATCCACCAGCGTGGAAAGAGGGGCTGGAGGGGCCGCTCTCCACGCCGTGAGCGATGCACTGTACGGGGTTACTTGAGCACCCGCTCTGCCCAGCTTCAGCAGGTGTTTTTACTCAAAAAAACCCCCAAAACCCTCTTTGAGAGGAGTGTCCCTAAAACTGCAAGACTGGAGTTTGGAGCAGAACAAAGCTTTTTTCTTTAAATATATATATGTAAGAACCTTCAAAATAAAGGGGAGGTGCGCAGCTGCCTGCATTC
>NW_009260349.1:286229-295364 GCF_000687185.1 Egretta garzetta | reverse complement strand
GTGAGTCACATCAGCTCGCCAGCCGCTCGGTGCGTGGAGTCTGAGCTGCACGCACCGCCCCGCCACGGGCGCTGCCAAGGAACTGGTCACTGCTGAGCGGGTCTGGTTTTAAGACGAGTCTCCTGAGCAAGCTTCATAAGCAAACCACGCTGTCAGCAGTGATGTTTGCCCACCCAAACCCTACCCTGCACTCGATAAATTAAACCCAAAACCAACCCCCGAACCCTCACAAAACCCCCCAAATGTTCAAACATACAAGATCGACTGGTGATTATTTTTTCAAATTCCGTTGCTGTAAGAGGTTGAATCGTTGCCTCCCACAAGGCTGCTCTGATTTATGGCAATACACAGGCATGGTGTGCGTGGTAAATCCCAGCAGGTATTTCTGCTCACTTTTTGCAACAACAGTAAAACCCCTGACTTACCACGAATACAGATTAGGGCACACACGTACCAGCTTCATTTTAACGCAGTGCTTTTATATTCCTCCTATGGAGCAGCCAAGCGCACTCAAGGCATCTACAACGTTTAATAGTAAAGCAAAAATGACCCCCCAAACTAGGAATTATGCACGCAATATACTTCACACAGAGGTAAGCAAATGGAAAAAGACGGACTCAGGCGTTTAGTCCAGCTCCCAGCCGATAAGGGGTCCTTCCCTACAGTGTATTTAGCAGTGATTTGACCCGCTGAGTGCTGATTATCTAAAACAACACAGAACTGCCTCCATTGCTCCAGGGAGATTGTTTGCAGCCAAACCCATCTCATTGGCAAAAGGTTTCTCCCAACACCTTGCTTTCCTCTTTCATCTCACCTCTCCACAGCTCAGGCCTTGAGCCACGCTAATTAATTCTCTCGCACTTCTGCTTTTTTTCCCCCCCCCTCCATGCAGCCATTTTGTAGCGTGCAACATCATCTTGGCTCTCTTTAATCGTCACTTAGTCAGGCTTACAGCTTTAATTCTTGTAATCTTCTGTCATTGCCCAATTCTCTCGCCTCAGTCACTGCAGCTGTTAATTTGTAGCCCCTCCAATTTGGCTACCGCAGCCTGGTGTGAGATCCATCCCCAAACGAACAAGTTTGGCTTCTCCTGGGGGATGCAGATCAATGCCTTCACAGCCTTGCTGGGTGTGGGATTCCTTCTGACTTCACGGAGCTCCTGCAGAACAAAGCACCCGAGCAGCGCCGGGGAAGAGGCATTTCCAGCCACACGGCAGCTTCGGTACTGGATACAGGGCTACACTGGATAGATCCTCACTAGATAAAGAGGCCGCTCTTCTGCACCGCAAGTGATTCTTCGGGTGACAGGCTGCCATCGGGCTATCGTGCCACCCTACAACACTGAGGACTGAAGATGATCAGCACCTCAGAACAGTGTCCTCGGGGATGAAAAAACCCTCCTTATTAATATATTTACCCTTGCCAAAGGAGACCCCATGTTGTCAGCAACTCCTCTCATTGGGGATGCTGGAAGTCTCTTACCAAGCTCAGTACCCTCATCCCAAGAGGGAGCTGTAAAAGAAGTTTTATGCTATCCCCTCCATTTTGATCCTCACCTATACAACCTACCACCACCGTAACAGCCTCACCTTGCACGCCCGTTTATTTTTTTTCAGCAATACAGGAACCATCTCGTGCATTACATCTCAGCCACCCCAGTAAAGATATTCCATGGGGGAGAAGAGTCACGAGAAAGAAGTGTCACCCCATGGATGAGAGGGGAGAAGAAAAGTAATAACAATGCATGTCAGCCCTAAGATGCACAACAGCCCTCGTCTCCTAACTGAGGACCCCAGTATTGGATCAGCTGTGCCAATACAAGCTGTATTATTACCTCTTCTGTACAAAGCAATTTGTTTTTATTGACCATTCACTACAAAGGGCACTACAACACGCTCCTGCTCATTAGACTCTGTCAGTCAGAAGGCAAAGGAAGGTAAAAGCAAGATTTAAAGAGAAGGCAGCTCTTTGCAGTCATGAAGATAATCTTGCTAGAGCAAGAACATTGACAGCAGGCAGCTTGCACTGCAACAAGGAGCAGCAAACAATCAAGTCAGCTCAGAATTTCAGACGCGAGAAGAAAATCCTTAAAGCAGGTAAAACAATTTACCTCCTCTGGAGAGGGAAACACCTACACGCTTGCATCCAAACACAGCACATGGAGGAAAGCTGTGTTAGGGCTCTGGTTTTGTTTATCCTCCCCTTTGTAAGTCTACCAATCTCTGCTTACACCACCTTAGATACAGTGAGCTCTGTTGCAATTAGGGGCTTTTCCTTTTTGTTTCTCCTTGGAGAAGACAATCAGAAATCAAGATTTTTTGCCATATAACCTATAGGCAATCTATAACTCAAGTGAGTCTTCCCACAATTTAGTCCCACTTTACACACTTCTCCCCTAACATTTCACCTTTCATTACAGCCAGGTGATTTTTTTGGCCCAGCGCAGCTAACTCCACTGGAGCACTGTGCACTTACAGCAGGGGTGAATTTGGCTGCTGTCACTTTGAGGGGAGATGGTTTAAGGCCAAATATACAACAGACAGAAAAAACAGAGGATATTCAGTCTGGAGAAACCACACATCCAAGGGCATGAAATAGATATAGGTTACCCCAGTGCAACCACCAGCCCTCACCTTCATGCCATGAAGCTTGGTTTATTCTACAGCAGGGTGTTAGTAAGTCCAAAGCCCACGTACTTTTTATAGTTCCCTGGTAAAACACCACCCACCCAAAGGCTTGAGGCAATGCAGAACTGGTTGCTTGGGAAAACACAGTCTATTTTTGGCAGTACCCCTCTGTGGTAGGATGAGAACTATAGGCTAAACTGTAAGACACATCTTGAAGACCTACATTTCGTGATGAAGGACATATGCTCTTGAGGGGCGGAGGATTATCAGGAAGATATCACAGAAATACTTTGCCCTCCTCATCCCTGCCAACCCAAGCAGTCTGCAGAACTGAAAACGCATGGTTACATTCTGACACCTCAGGAAGAGAGCAGCTACAGAAGTCCCAAATTGCCCTCAGTTCAGCCTGAAACATCAGGTCAAGGACCCACCCCTTTGAGATAATGTGGACAGATCCACAAAGGGTATTACTTAAAATACAGGTTTCTACCCTTAATTTGTATCTGGTCACCAAGGCTCAAGGAGCCTCAAGGAGCACTTGCTCACCAAGGAGCACCAGCTCCTTGTCTTCCCTTGCATGGCAAGCTGACACCAAGCTCTGTGGAACAAGGGGACCACAACACTGGCTGGCAGCAAGGGGCCACCAGCTGCAAGAAACAGGGCTGTAGTAACACTGCTATCCAGCTGAGGCTCAGACCACAGAAACTACTGAAGTTCCACCTGCAAAACTAAGAGAGGAGCTTGGCACCTACAAGCACAGCTGCAGTACATGGAGGTCTTTCAGCTCAAGGAAAGGCACCTCAGTGAACCACAGTGTGGGTCACTGGCAGGAAAGCTTTTCCCACAGATTATGGGTATCCAGGATTTGGCCCCGAATCCACGATGCATATGTTAATGGCTACAAAGGGAAGTCAGGCACAGGAAAACACAGACTTTGGAATCAATGGGTCAGCTTGATTGCTAGCAGAAAATGAGATGCATTAAACTTCTTTCTGGTCAATCTTTATTTTACACGTTTGCATCACAGCAGGGAAACCAAGTTACACAGACCATCCTGATTGCTATCTACCTTGCTTCCCTCCAAATACTGGTTGTTGTTCTGTTGTTAAAGTTTAAAAAAAATACAGAAAATATCTATTTGTACATCTGAACATGAACCAAGGAATAGGATCTTTACAGGTCACCAAAGGCCCTGGAACTGGACCTTGCTGCACATGGGGAAGTCCGAGTTCTTTTGGAGGTCATTTACTAAATGAATTCAAAGCTAGATTGTACAAGGTGCCCTAAAGCTGCTTAATGACACAAGAGGATCTAGAATTAATTATTAATAGTTACTAAAGGGAAAGGGAAGCTATTTAGACCCATACTTTGTTTTGACCGAACAGGTACCAGCCCAACGCTCCAGTATCCTAGCTACAAGACGAAGTGCTTCTGATAATGTGGAGGTCAGGCTCTACTTTATTACACAGAGAGCAGAACACAGAGTGAAATCCCACAGGGAAATATTTATTAAGAATTGTCCTTTCTACAGGATCACTGCAGTCAAAACATAAACGGGTTCTTGAGCCAGTCAACCAACAAGGAGCAACTCTTCTCAGCCACTTTCTTCCAGTACCATTACTTTACACAGAAATGAGTATCTCCATATTTTTCTCAAGTCCTGTTCCAGCCACTTGCAAGTACATATCATGCAGCGTTCTTACTGTATCCATCACTGTATCACTGGTCATCACTGTATCCAAGCAAGAAACTACAAAAGGGAAAATACACAGCTTCCAATATTGCTAAGTGAAAGTGATTAGTAAGCCCAAACCAGCATCATACCCAGTGGTGACAAGAAAAGCCAGATTAATCCAATTTAGAACAACATTTTCCAGCAAATCAACCCTAGGGAACAAAAACATTGGTCAAGTGCCCCCCATTGGTCAAGGCAGCACCACCTCAGTTTTCATGAAACATTCAGGTTACTGAAGTTACACACAAGGTCACAGGTTTTCAACAGTGTAAGTTCCGTTACGTTTCATGTATTGCTGTACCTTCCATCTACTGCAGACCACAGCTCCATGCTCTTTTTTTCAAAGGTGAAAAATGGGGAAACATTTTATGACTGAAGTAGAGGTCATAACACAGAATCAATAAAACACATTTGCTTTAAAGCAACAGCAGTCTGTTAGCTGTTGTGACAGGTCAAACTGAAGGAGACAAACCAGGTAGACTGCAGGAGGAAGGGTTTCCTTCCCTTCAGTACCTGCGCTACTACCCAATTATTTTTTTAATAGCCAAGAATCTTCAATTCTCAGAGCTCAACAGAACATACAAATACCCAGTATTTCCTTCAAATGCAGCCAGGCAATTTTCAAATAGACAACAAAAAAGCCCCATTCTTGTCAATTTGATTGTCACTAGCCAGGCTACATTTCTTTAAGAGGAGTGTACTGTAAGGAAAAAAAAAAGACTTTAACACACTAAAAAATCTTCCATTGGACTTTCACCAAATGTGCACACTGGAATGATGACAACATGCCCATTCGTGGCCAGGAGGAATGTTACAGTGCTTAAGGATACATGGTGGATGCACACTCATGCTAGAGAGAGTCCACTTAGCTTAGAAAAAATACATCTTCCACATTACTAGCTCCAAGACAAAATACTGCAATGCAGCAAATTTTTACGACATGCTCCCAGGGTATGCCAGCATGGAAATCCAGGAACAGGGCACTCAGCTGGAGAGAAACACTGAACAATGCACTGCACAGATCATGACATGCTGAGTTAGACGACAACATGAAAGAGCATCTTAATAGGGCAGCATGTGGCTTCTTCAACTCAAACTGCTACATTTTGAGCAAGCAGCAGCGATGTTCCAGATGACCCCATTATGTCTTGCTTTCTTTTAGTACATCTCTTGATGAACCATTAAGGAAAACATTTTCAAGCCCAAAGAAGGCGAGAGCCTGGCAGTTGCACTGCAAGGAGGTTTTCCTATGGAAGACAGCTTGCTGAACAGTTACAGCAGGAAGGCAGGGTGCATTGGTGGCATTTGCATGTCATCATCAATAGGGATTTATTGGGGCATAACCTGCATCAGCAACATACGTGAATGCATTCAAACCCATTTATTCTGAACTGCACCAGACCTGCTTTGCCAGGACTCCTGTCACTGTACCAGTGTGTGTACTCGCAGAGTGATTGTTGTAGTTGCTCACTTCAGTAAAAGGCAAAGACAGGAAAGTAAGGCTATATCCCAAAATGATCTGTAAGCCACAAGCAGCTCTTCTATTTTCCCCTCTCTGTGAAAGGCAGAGCTTCCTACAAGATAGACAGCTATCAGAATTTGAAAGGCAAGCACTGCTATTATCCTGCCTGGTGAGATCCAAGCTGCCACTCTCCACTAGCAGTAGAGAGTCATGCACTTGCCAGTCACACCTTGGGACGAAGGGGAAGGAGCAGCCCTCCCTGTGATGCTTGGTGGTGCAGCATGTGCTGTGCGAGAAGCACAACTGCACCATCCTCTCCATCCTCCAACATCTCAGCCACCATCCAGTCCATCATACAACCCTGCAAGACACATTTTTCAACCCGCTCCAAGGAATTCCACCAAAGAAAGTAGAAATTTACTTTGGAAATGGCTGCAGTAAGAACCTTGTTATCACTGTTTTCTGACTTGTATATCCACATCCATTTTCTTCACTAATGCTTAGGTCTGAACCAATTACTGTTGTATGGCTGGTTAGCATCCTGCAGTAAGTGCCAGCTGAAGTTGTCATACAGCTGACTGCTGAAGCTCAGGTCTGAGCTTGGAAACAGCTCTTCCAAAAACACTTCTGGAGCAGTGCCATGGCTTTTCATGCCAAGACAAGAAGTTGTCACCATTTTTTGGCCTTTGACTAACAAGCCAGGGACTTGGCAGATAAACCTACACCATGCGCAACTTCAGGAAAAAAGTGCATATAAAAAAAGAAACCTGAGACTAAGGTAAAAGCACTCGCCAAATCATCGGCTCCACTGATGCTGAGGTATGGAATAGGCAACTGTTTGGAACAAGCTCAGCCTGTGCTAGGATCCCAACACAGCCCCTCATGTTTTTGGGTGAAACACCACATCCATCAGAATTTCACATCTCCTTCGCAAAAAGGTATTAACAGGTTTTAAGACAGCATCACATCTGGATTAACACTGTTCTTGCGCTTCTGTTTCCGACAGCAAACCCTTATGCTTTACATACGTTAGTGCCAACAGACTTCAAATCTCCAGCGGACTGCTGAGTGAGAGGATGAGTTTTTCCAGGTATTGTATTTAAGTTTATGATGAGCTGGGACTGCCTATGTTTGCTTATAGTCCAATTTCTCACACCTCAGCTACCTAATATGCAGGAGATTTCCTCATACAGAAGGTCTAAAAGGCTCACAGGTCACTTAAACAGCCTTTCTAATTGTGTAGGCTTCAGTTTTCACTAAAACTGTATCTTTGCGAAACAATGACAGCAGAAGTCAAACCATCACTGCTGCAATTACTGTGCAGTTACAGCTAAGGAGGAAGACACACAAGAGGACTCTGTACCAAGAGAAGAGGGCTATTCTCGTGCTTTATCGAAAAAGAAACCAGTTCTGGGTATCAAAGCAGGTAGATTCATTTCTACCACTTCTATGATGCATAGAACCAACACCTGGGAAAAGAAGTGACAACTGGAGAAAACAATGCTGCTCTTCAAACAGCAAGTCTTGGTACAGACTGCTTATTTAAGAGCTCTGCAATCACTGTCAAGACCGAGGAAGAAGTGGTTCAAGGTTCCAAAGAAAATCCCCCTTCTAAACTTAGAGGATAAAAAACCCTCGTGGCTAATCCTCTGATCAGTTGTGCCCCAGAGATGTAGTCCCTCGAGCCAAAAAAGCAATTCCTAAGTGAGTTTGTAAGAGATGCTGGCACATCTGAAACTCCGTGATGACTATCCCTGTCACCCTGACAGAAGCACTTTGCTCAACAGCACCATATGTCAATGCCTCCACATGAATATTAAGGCTTCATTGGGTCAGTGAGTTATACTTGATTTATTTTTCTTAAAGCTTATCCTCATTACATCAGCAAACCACTTCCATCCTCCCCCAAATTAATAATCAGTTGCTATGCCTTACTACTACAGCTATGGGTACCAGCTTACCTTCCTGACAATAGCAGAGTACTACAGATAAAAATGCACGTGGCATTTGTAACATGTCTCTAAATACTCCACTGCAAGTTTTTAGCTAATAGTTAAGACTTCCATGTTTCCCTGCATTGAGTGTTCTGGTCATAATCTTCTCCTTTCCTGACAAAAACTATTTAGGACTGGAAGCTACAGTTACCCGGTTTTGGCAGCAATACCATTTTGACCAGTGCAGCCCATCTCAAACAGCAATCCCACTAATCCTACGTAGCCAGAGAAGTACAGGTAGCCATCCAGAGAGACTAAGTAACTCAGGATAATTGTGAACCAGAGGTTTATGCTGCAGTACATTTGCTAGACAGATTCCCACTGAAGATTCTGGTACTGTTTATACTGTGCCAGAAAGGAGTGTCTTTTGAAATACCTTGAAAATATTTTGTGAAGCAGATCAAAGTGCTCTGGGTCACAGCTTGAAATTAAATGTTTAGGATAGCATGGCAGACCTCTAAAAAGCAAGCATCAGTCTTACACATCTTGTGTACTTCTTGTCAGGTGGGCGTGAATCAAGAGCAACTCCATGAACAGTGGAGAATTTACATTAATGCTTCTTGCACTACAGACTAGTGCTTTTAATGGAGAAGTCACTTGCTTCCTGTATAGCAACACATTTGAAAACCTGACACATTCAAGTGGACACCTGCATGGATAAGACAAGAAGATACTTATCAACTTTCCCACTGATGTGAGTAGTGGCAGAAGTCATCTGATCCAATACCCCATTTAGTCTCTCAACTGCAGTTGTTTCTATTTGTTTGTTTTGCAATGTATTGTCCAAGCCAAAAGGAGTGTTTATAAAAAGAAAAGAATACTTACATCTCTTATCTTCTTTTCCCACCTTCTGACACACTTTGTAATTCCCAGCATACATGTTACATAGCAAGTGTGTATATATATGCGCGCATTATATAAAATATATAGTTTATATACACACTAAAGGTCTCTCTTCACATTAGTATTACACATTCTGAAGAATGCAACTGCAAGCAATTCAGAATATCTAACTGATCCAGAAAGGGGAAAAAAAGAATAAGCTACCCAAAATCCCTAGGAAAGCTTCACACTCCTTGCAGGTACCAAGAGACCCATTTTCTTATGGTCAGAGGAATAGTTATATTTCTGCACTGCTTTGCTCCCCCCAGACACACCCCACTCTGCAGTTTCAGTGTTGGGAAGTGCTAGTTGCTCCCTTTCCACTGAGAGTAATAATAATAAATTAAAAAAGTTTCTCTGAAAGTGCTTCCTTAGTCCAGTCCATCATGCCGTGCTTTCCCACTCGCCCCGTGGCTCTGCTGACCCATTCACCAC
>NW_009260349.1:251770-286146 GCF_000687185.1 Egretta garzetta | reverse complement strand
AACCATTCACCTCTTTCTTGACCTTCTTCATGCCCTCCATTACTCCAGAGGTTGTCACCCTGGAAGAGAAGGGAGAAACATCAGAGAACTGAACTTGAACTGTAACACCCATTTCACCAATAGCCCAGGTTTGTGTTCCTGCTCATATCAAATAACACTTCAAGTGTCTCATTACCAAGCAGTCTCAATGTTTGGCCTTTCCTATTACTATTATTTTGCAGGCCAGGTATCATTTGGACACAATACTGGTGAGTGGTAGAAGCAAGGCTGTTGTACTTGAGAACCTCAAGGCCTTCCCCATCTATCATTAAACTAAATGAGCAAATAATATTTGCTTATACATGAAAGAAGATAGCAGGGGTGGCTAAATGGTTAAAACAGGTGTTTATTTGCTAAAGTTTGAACAGCTTACTTAGAAAATTTTGCTATACAGCTGAACACCCTTAATTCTCTGCATTAAGTACTTCTGCATTTGCAATGCTTTTAACAGGTACAACATATTATATAAATGTGCACACAGTGTACAGTGCCCCAAATAAACCTTACTGGCTTAATGCACACCAACTCCTGTTAAGAGCAAAATTACTCAATGAACAGCAACAAGACAGAAGAGAGGTCATCCTTTTTCTACCATCCAAGTCTGGATTTGTCACAGCAATCTGACCATTGAACTATAAAGCCTCATAATACCGGTCAAACATTAGGCAGACTGAACTGTTTATCCAGCCAGAACAGCACTACTCCTCTCAGAACTCCCTTGGCTATCCAAGAAGCTTTTCAGCCCAGTAGCGCTCTCTGTTGCTATACAAAACAGGCTATTTGCATGCACAAGACATTTGCTTTATTCTTTCGCACAATATTATTCGCATTCCACACAGGTATTTTTTTCCCCTCATAAGTGTGCTACAAAGGTTATTTTGAATGCTGAAAGCAAAAGTGCCAATAACTCCATGCATTCACGAGGGATGCCTGGAAGCAGACATAAAACTGTCCTGTTCAGAGATGCCGCTGTGTGTGGTGTACTTCAGTCTTTGTGTGCTTTCACCTGCTGTTTACCATGTAAGAATACTTTATTTGATCAGTCTGGCTAACAACATTTTCACAGTCTCACCCAAGAGAAGAAGTTATCTTCAGATACACTCCTTTGATAATGCCCTTAGTTCCACATTAGATACCAGCTTCTGTACATGTACTATAAAAATAATTTACTCAAAATGGCGTATTTAGTGACTCTCTAGTGGCGGCAGTACTGGGATCATCAGTAGTTCAGACACTTGAGCATGGGCCTAGATGAGCTTGTGTTTAAGGGAATAGGGAAAGGGTCAGAAGAGTACAGATCAAATAGTAACTTTATTCCCTATTGAAATAAAAAAAGGGGCAGAGGGGAGAGAAAAGCAAGCAAGTGCTTAAAGAAGAAAGATATAAATTAGTAAACAGTAAACATTTGCCTGGAAGAAATCACATCAAGCTTGAGATCTACATGTTCTCTGTGCTGGTAAGTTCTCCCTGTTGACAAAGATTTTCCCACAGTCACATAGGAAAAAATCTGGGGAAACATGAGCTAGACAAACCCATCAAAGTAGATGCATCACTAATTGGAAAAGCATGCATTGAGATGTACTTAATGGTTTCCTGTCAAAAATGAAAGAACATGGAGCGTTGTTCCAGAGAGGTCTGTCCTGGGTTCACTTCTACTCAATATTTTCAGTAATTGCCTGGGTAATGGAATAGAGAACTTGCTTATTAAATCTGAAGAAGGCACTAAGAGCTACATATTTGAGAACAGGACTAGAATGCAGAAAGATTCTAGCAAATTGAAGTAATGGTCTGAAAAATACGGGACAATGCAGCAAGACCACTACGAAGTTTGCTCTTCAAAAATAATAACCTTCGCAATTACAGAGTAAGGGGCTAAATATCAATTCTTCAAGGAGGAGCTGAAGATTACAATAGACTACAAACCAAAAATGAGCCACTAACACAATCATGCAGCAGCAGACATACTAGGATATACAAATAGGTGTTTTGCACATTCATGACACCAAAGTAGCCTGAACACTTGACTCACAGCTAGTAAGATCCCACGTGGCACACACTCTCGATTTTAGCTCTGCACTTTAATATAATTACAAATGCATTACACAGCAAGACAATGACAAAAATGATCAGAGGTTATGGCTAAGAGGGAATGACCCACATTCATGGAAGGAAAGGACAAACAGCTACATACTAAAATTGCAGCCAGGTCAAGTCATGTCACTTGTTACCAGAGAGGCCATTTACTTTCCCCACCCTGCAACGATAGCAAAGAACTGGGAGAGATTTTGGGGTGGATTCTTCAACAGTGAAAGTTAAAGACCATCTGATGAGCACTGTTCTGGTCTCATGACAAGCATATGACGCAGCTCTTGAGTCCTCATCTTCTCAGATTGTTTGTGTACAAATTCCTCTCTCCCTCAAAATCAGTTTATCCAACCCATTTTAGTGCCCAGTAAAATAAGGCTATCAGCATCAAGATCAAGCACACTGCAATTCTCATTCTAGTCCTCTGAGCAGTTTTAAGACTACAGTTCTGACCTGCAATACTGCAATTAAGTATTCCTCACCTGCAGTTCACTGAACTGCATTTCCAGCCCACAAACTAGCAGTAGCTAAAATGCAACAAATCCTTCTCACTAAACCATCTGTCTCCAGAGCATCTTTGTGGCTGTCAGAGGGATGCCTGTCACAAACAAGGCACAAAAGGAATTCCCCAAACACTCCATTGCATAGTGGTACATGCTACAGAAGCTTCATAGTTTTCTTTTTCCCCCCCGCATCATATCCAAGAGATGGCTAACCATTCAGAAGCATTTTCAGCCTTCATTAATGGTGGATCTCAGCTGTCTTTTCTCCTGTTTTTTGTTTTGTAGTCCCAACAAGAAACACTGCGATACTGGCAGCAGCCAGCCTTTACAAACTACTGCAAACTGAGTGAAAACTGATCAGCCATTGAGCAAAAAAGCTGATCTCTGCATGGGAAAGATGTGTTCAGTGAAGAAAATCACTTCTAATGGAAAGCATCACGAACCAGTCTGCCATGAAGCGCAACCTGAGAGAAAGCAGAGAAAAGCAGCCAACCAGGACTTCAAGTCTCAGCACAGAGTAAGTTGCCTCATGATACAGTGAGAAACACCAGATCCCAAGGCATAAACAAAAGGCAGGTCAGTGTTACCACAATAGTTCACTATGTTGAGGCTGTTTTGGGTTAAGAGAAAACAAAGTTAGTCTCCACACACTCAGTAAGATGGATTTACTGAATTAACACCAAAACCATTAATGGCTTTTCTTGCAATTCCTCCTCCAGTGGATTTGTCTTAACCCCACGTGCATGTATGAACATCATTCTCAACCAAGATCTGTAGAAGAGCACTTTGGTACCTAATTTTTAAAGCAAAATTACTGAGCTAATGAAATAACTTACTGCAAAAGTAATAACCCCCCCCCCCCCCCAAAACCAAAACTGCTTCTTTTCCCCTTCCTCACCCCACCTCATCTACTGTACTGTTTATATTTTTGTGTTCATGCCCCAGAAATGGCATTAGGACTGGAAGCCTGACAACTCTTCCTGCCAAGTGCAGCTGCACTTTTTCAAACATAGTACTTGAATCTAACAAACTGTCAGCGACAAGCCCACAAACTGACAGAACGGGCTCAAGAGGCTGCCCAGCACAGAATACACAGAAAGCCACTTTGTTGATGACAAATGGCTATTGACCATACTTGAAAAAGAACAGGACTGGTCCTTAGTTCAGGTTTAGTCATGCTCTCCTCTCCAGCAGGAGAACTTGTATTGAGTCTGGTATAGCTGAAGAGAAAGTCCTATCCCAAGATAGAGGGGTGTTAGTTAAAAAGACTTATTACAAGTTACCTTTGCTGCTGTTCATTTATATTTTGAGTTACAAGAATTTACAAAGGGAGGATTTGTGTCTTACACTGGTTCTGTCACAGACACCTGGTCTTTGGATTCTTCTTGAAACTTCGCAGCTTTCTACACTGTACTTAATATTTACATTTACTGCCAGACTGAGCTTTGTATAGTTTGCACTGCATGAAAACAGGCATAAGCTAGAGACCTGCACTTAAAATGTCCTATTTTTTTGCTGGAAGACAAGCAAGCCTGGAAAACAGGCTTGGTGACCTCATGGGTCTCCCCTCTGTTGGCTCATAGAAATGTTGAACCTAAAGAAACGGAATGCTTCTGCAGCAAATGTTTTTAAGAGCCCAATTTTAACAAAAAACATCTGGGAGAAGACAACAACCATAAAACCTGGCAATAAGACATGGCAGAACACCATGAAGTTTGCAGGCTTTTAACTTTTGCCATAGCCTCTGAAGACAAGTGGGTATTTATCACATGAAAGACAAAACACTCATACAATGTTTGCCCAGGCTGCGGTCAGGCACTCAGTCACTTGCTCAAATAAGCCTTGATATTTCCACCCCCCACCCCCCTCCCAACAGAAACATTTAGTATTTACAAAAGCAAAAATAGGACCAGCAATACCAAGTCAACAAGAAATTTAATACACTTTCATTGCAGTGCTTCACCTGTCACAGAACGTGTATGCACCATGCTTTTCAAATATGTGCAAACTTAAACCTCCCTGATGCAGCTGGGGAAGGCAGAACAAACCTCTTACAGGTCATACCCTGCCAAGCACCCAAATGGAGTAAAACTTCTGGTGAATCAGATGAGAAAAATTTAGGCAAGGCTAAGGGGAACAAAGCCACAAGGCACAACAATAGAAGCTCCCAAGGCAAAGAGCAAAATGCCTTACTAGGAAAAGGCTCACAAGGAATCCTGATCCTCAAGTTTCTAGTAACATCTATTTCACTATGGCAAGATGTAAATCACTTAATTAGTTCATTAAATTTTCTCCAGATTATTCCTGGCAGGTTCTCTTAAATTTAGCAGCTTCTCCAATTCACTAGAATTACAACATGTGAAAGGTGCCATATTATTAGTCCTAAATAAAAACAAGTAAAAATTCATTAAGCTTGTCATGCAAAGTTGAAATTCACTCTAACAGGCAATCTTCTAGGAAAAAAGCTCTTTTCTGTACAATCACAAATCCTGCCACACCTTCCAGTTCAGACAGTGTCTTCCTAATGTGAATGTTTATTTACCAGCTCCCAAACTGAAAACAGCTTCTTACATAAACCATTTAAACACTTAAGTGATGATGATTTTAGGGTCACTACCCACTAGTTGGATTCTGCTTGCAACAATGACAGATTTTATGGATCCAAAGCAAAAATAACTAAGCATTTGGAAAGAGGATCTTTGTTACAAGAGGTATTCCTGAGAAATTAAACTGCTTGCATGATATTTCAGGCTAGATTCTACCTCAAATTGTAGCAATTTCCTAGTAAGCTCCATTTCTTTCTGAGCTAACTATGAGGGTGAACACATTCTGACTTTTTTTGCCCCTGCAATAAAAATTGGAGCATTGATTCGTTTCACCCAAGATCAGGTAAAGGAGATTTGCAAAGCTGAAAATAAACTCTTATGAACAGGCTTCTGAGCCTGTACGTGAACCGCAATTATGCGGGAAGTGTGTAGCTACTAAGGAGATCAGGTTAGCTCGGCGCCTATTAAGGCAGAGTCTGTGGCAATTATAGCTGTATTTAATGCTGCTAGCATGCTGAATTTCTTAGGGCAGTTTCTATTGCAGATTCAGAAATGCCACTGATTTTCTAAGTCCTCAGAAAACCACTGCAAAGAAAGCAACAGGGACTGAGGCTGAGCCCCACTTAACTTCTCCAGACTATCTCAGGTCCTACTGCATTTGCAGTGCCTCATGGTTTAGCAGGAAGGAACAGAACAGTGAAGAGTATTGGTAAAAATCCATCTCCTCAGCTCAATGTTACTTTCTGCAAAGCTATGGGCTGAACTTCAAGGTAGAAGTGACCTGACACCATATTAATTTATATTCTGTAGATTGGTAGTTAGGTTTTGTCGTTAGTTTGTTGGGGTTTTTTTAATATGAAGCATTAATGACAATTTGTAAGGCTCACTGGTGTTCAGCAACACATATTAAACACAGAAGGTTTTTTACTTAATATTTTTACAGGCATCTTTTTGCCCCTTGAAAATCTTTACCAGCTTATTCCACACTACTGCAATATCCAGCACAGAGGCTCCTATGCATATCACAGATCTCTTTGTTAGTTTAAGACACGCCAAATAGACACCTCATCTTTAAACATGTGGGCAGATCTTAGTCTTTTTCAAAGAAGGATTTAGAGAGATTAAAGTAAACTGTCTTTAAACATTACTTTTCTCAAATCAAGTGAAGAGGTAAAAAAAGGGGGGGGAGGGGTTCTTACACAGCTTCCATCTCCAAGTCATCCTCATCGTCTTGAGAAAGCTGTAGATAAGGGTTGTCTGATGCTGGACGGAACTTGTACCCAGTGAGGACAAAGAACACAAGTGTGGCTGTTTCATCCAGCAGCTGTGAGTAAAAACACAAGATTGAAGTTCAGTCCTGTAACCCTTCATGGTCATGACACATTTCTCCTCATTCATAAGGTTCAAGATTTAATGGCCAAGAAGCCTATGCCACAGCAGAAATAACAAAGCAATTCCTGTCCTGTTATCATTAATCCCAGGCTAAAGGCTGTCAAGCCCTTTGTTCTTTCAGCTTTCCCTGTCACTTTAAATACAGTTACAGTTCTAGCCATCACTCCAGTGCTTTTAAGTAACTATGGCAAGACTTGGCTTTTAAATGAGGGGGAGAAAAAATCATCCCTACATTGTTTGGTATTTTCAACAGTTAATGTATTCCAAAGACTCCCTGCACAGTTACTTGGATTATATGTTAAGAAACCAAGTATTTAAAAGTCACTAAGCAAAAAAAGCCTGTAGATGGAAGAGCAAAAGCCTATTTCACTGGCTCCCTGGGGCCTCAATTACATAGGGCAAACCTGACTAATTTTTTTCTCCTTTGTATGTTTCTTGATTAATTTCCTTCAGACATTTTTAAATTGAAAGACTAAAAAAATCAATAATGCAATTACTTTCAGACATCTCATGTATAATCCAGCAGCCTTGCTGGACAAACATAAAACTAAAAATATATTCCTGCCACCTTAGGCACATCAGTGATAAAAATCAGGAAGAGGCAGGGTGCAGCACTGTGCTCAGAGATGTTCTGCTACAACATGAGGAACAATTTATGGAAATTTTTTTCTGTGCAGTTATATTTAAAGAATAATAAGAAAAAATAATCAAAGAATAGATGTATTTTCCTTTGCTGGCAAATACCTGGTACAGCCATTTCCACTGGAATGGAACAGCAATCTTTATGAGAATTGCAATGATCCGTGTGAAGTAAATGTAACACACAATCTGGGAAGGAAAAGGAGAAAGCATGATGAAAACAACAGCACCATCCTTATAGAACCTCTTTTTCCAGAGAAACAGCTCAAACATTTCCCAGGCAACTCATTATGTCAGATCAGCCTTATTATGCTCCTTGATAAACATATAAGATATAGGCTGAGGGCTCTACTGCTGCTTGTTGAAAATCCCAATGACTCAAACTATTGCTAACATATTTAAGTTACAGCAGGAAAATGCTTTAAGTATTAGGATTTTGTAGAACTTGAAAAATCAGGATTGTCAAATCTATTACTCTTACCACTTCTAAGAGACTGAAATGAGGGTGCTGGAAATCATTAAGCAGCCTATGCTCTCTTGGGAGGTATGCTTATGGCTCCCACTGACTTAATCAGAAACTGCACACATGCATCTCAAGGCACCATTTGGTCCCAAGTTTAATTTTTAGGAAGTTTGCAGTATGTTATTCAAGCCCATCAATTCCACTGGCAGCTCAAGCTGTCTCAAGAGGAAATTAGTAAGCGTTACAAATAGCTGGAACCAATTTAAAGATAGGCAGAAGGATGCAACCACTAGGAAAAGAAGTTGCTCTGAGGATTGTAACCCAGTTGACCAAGATGCCAAAGCACAGCACTGCAACAGAACTAGGAACATCACCATATCCACCAGCTATAGTAGCTTCCAACAACTAATCCAACAAAAGACTTGAACAGCTTATAAATGCTCTGTATGCATGCGCATGTGTTTTACTTACCATAACATAGTAATGTCGGAAAAGCTTCAGCTTTGCTAGGTTAATGGCAGCTATCAAGAGAACACAAAAATCCATCAGAAAACTGTTAAAATGAGACAGAGTTTCTTTTGATACTTGTCTGCAAGGTAGGCAAGAGGTCAGAACTAGGACTCAGGTATTCCCAGACTAGAAAGATTTGTCCCACAGCCTGTTGGGCCCTCTGAGGAGTGCCAGTCTGGCTTGTCTACATACTGGACAACTCCTAGGCTAGGGTGAATGCCCTCTTAAAAAGGCAACTCAGTAACATCACCTTTAGGGTAAATTTTATATGCACATGCTCTGCAATGTAGAACCTTCCTCTAATGCTTATCTGTATGCAGCCAACTACATACCGCCACCAGAACCTTGACAGAAGGGCCATGCCACTTGACATTGCCTCCTAGAAAATTCCTGTCTTTTCTAGAGTAGCTCCTGACCTGCTCTGTGCCTTCAGCTCAACTGAGAGAAAATGAGGTCACCTCGGCTCTGGGAGCCACTGCATCTTGTTGGACTGCAGCAGGAGTATTTTAACATCTACGCAGTTATCCTCTATCATTCCTGGCTCAGTCACAACTTACAAGTGAAATAAGTAGTCATACTCAACAGTTCTCATAGCAAATGCATGTGTTGCAGTCAGAAACCGTGCAAGCTGAGGCCTCAGGCTACCCTGTGTTTATTGGACAGATTACATCAACTCTTGAGGAACAGAGCAGATATTCATGTGAATGAGCAGAGGTCAACAACAGATGGAACAGCTGTCAGCTCTGGTTTGAGAGTCAGGTTTTAGAGGTGCAGCAGGATTACAAATACAGACTCCTGGTGCTTTTGTGACAACAGAGGCAAAGAGTCCAAGATATGTTGACAGCATACAGAAATGCAATTTAGAGACAATGGATGTAGCTGCCAGTTCAAAAATACTGCCACATACTTACAGGTATTCCCTCCAAGCCCTCCTTGTAAATTTTTTATCAGGTGGGGAAGTGCAACACATTGTGCTCAAGTTCACCTGCACTCCCTCACAGAAATCACCCACTGCATAAAGCGGATTTATAAAAGGCTGCATGTATCTGCACATAAGATCTTCCAGGTTCACATCAGTGCAAAATATAGCATTACACACCAAGAAAAGGAGAGCTAATAGCTACCGAAAAAATGTTTCACTTCCTACGACAAAAACAAGGAAGCTTTTCTTATGGAGAGGTAATGTCAAATGTACCACTCAAACTGTTACAGGATCCCACTACATCAGCTACAGTGAAGACAGACAATATTCTGTTATAAACCTACTTGTATAATCTAGAGATCAGGAGTCTTTCCAAAACTTACCTTCAGTGTTCCAGGAGAACCACTGAAAGCTACGGACACCCTGAGACAGGCAGAAACCCTCCTCCAGCAGCACCTGACTAGCACAAGGCATAAACTGCCTGACAAGTAGACAAAACTAAGCTAAGAGTAGTTTTGATGTAGTGCCTGTTAGAGGCTTCTACACATCTCCAAATGGTATGTTTAACTTTTGACAGAGCACAGGGCATGTCGGTAAGAGAAAGCAGAGCCAGACCTCAAGGGGAAAAAAAAGGAAGCCTTATTTGTGAAGGAACATCAAGCGTGTTTCCATGCAGCTAAAGATTGTACTGTGCAACACCCATCCAAACACCAGTCAGACTGGGTTGGCTTTGGGCAAGACTGTGCCATAATCTTATGGCGCAGTACACGAGAGGAACACTAGCTCTTCGTTTTGGGAGGATGCTCCCTTCTGGTCTGCAATACAAAACACTGAACGTAGAATAGCATCTACTTTGCAATATAGAGTTCTGGACTCCAGAAAGCAATGCCCAAGCTCTAGACTTGCATCTGTTGAGTACCAGCAGTGAAGCACAGAGCACTTCACTGGGCAACAGATGGCAAGACTTGGAACTGCTAGAACAAGAACCTAACTAAATCCTTGGTAGCTAAATTGGCCCTGAGACATTGGTTTAGCTACTTCTCCCTCATTTCCATCCCTCACAAAAGCTAGTTTCCCACATTTAAATAGCAAAACCTTATAAATTTTCACGGGTCTAGTGCTCTACCAGATAACCTAATGTTAAAAGCTTTTCATAATACAGTTGGAGAAATATTAAACTGTGTAAATATGCAGGACAAGCTCATTAAATTGTGAAGCAGGGAAGCAATATTGTCCTATTTAAATGAGAGCTACATTAAGTGTGACCATGAAGATCTTGTGATTTACCACATACCAGTTTCTACACAGAAGGATCTATTTTGAACTCAACGCATTCATCTTCAAGAACTGCCACCAACTGGTGCAATGACAGGCCATGAGAATTACCAGGCTTTGTAGTTAAAGGAACACCAACTCAACAGCTGTGATTCAAACTGCCAGTCCATCAATGCTTTATAGTCAACAACTGAGCGAGCTGGGGAGTCATTTCTATTGGATTCACACAGTGCATAGGAGGAAAGGATAGCAAAGCCAAGGATCTGGCTGCCAACTGAAGCGTCACAACGCCGCCTCTCCCAACTGATTGAACACAGCTCAAGATCTCACCTACTCATCATGATAATCAATACCAAAGAGTTATCAGTTGGTACATCCAGGTATTTAGAATGGCTGAACATGGGAAAAAAGGGTGAGGAAAAAAAAACACAAACAGACAACCACCACCAAGTAGAAGGACTGGAGAGCCACCTCTGGAAGTTGGCTTGCTTATTTGTTACAACTACACGGTCTCCTCTAGCTGCCTCAACTTCAGGAATACTTCTCTCCACTATCAGATACTGAAGTCAGTATTAATGCAAGACTACACAATTCTGCCAGTTTTTTTTTTTTTTTAAACAGCTCAAAGTTACAGCACACAGTGTTCTGGAGAAAGTCTAAAATCATCATTGCTTGGCATCAGCCAGCCTGTGAATTGCTTTTTCACAGGCTGAACGTGCTCCAAGCAGTAACACTTGAGTCTTGCTAAGGTGGACACTTTTAAGACTTCAATCCACCTTAGCCTGACAGTTCAGACCCTGACAGCAACACTTGCAAGGAGAGGCTGGGCCAGCAGCTGTCACTTACAACTTAAATCACTTGCAGCCCCAACCTGTAAAGCTGCGATAACACAGCAGCAATCACAGCATGCAGTAAAGGTTGGGTAAATTTATGTTTCTAGTATGATAACCATTCTTCAAGAAATAGTACTTTAACTGCAGAGAACGTAAAAAAAGCAGTAGACACTTTCTACCAAAGGTTTTGCAAATGAATTCATACTTGTGTTCCACCTCTTTCATAATTAAAAAGATAAAAGCCATCTTCCAAGAAAGGTTTTATAACATCTATACCTCACTTCCCTCAGTTTTCCCTCCATCACCATTTGCTTTTAACAACTTGCGCCTGCAGTATCCTGATCTGCATCAATCAAAACATAGTATACCACAAAATTTTCATAATCAGTCTTTGTTCAGATTGCCCCCTGTGCTCATTTCAAATGCTGAGACAGCCTATAGGATGGGGAAAAAAGAAAGTCAGACCATCCACTACAGCCTTGCACACCATCAGACAATAGCTTTTTGATGAGTAAATCTGACCTTTTTAGAATACATATGTAATAACAGTAAGAGGACTGCAGCTGAGGGCATAGGAAGCTCGAGTCCAGATAACATAGCAGGCATCTTGAGTGAACATGCTAAAGTACAGCTAAGAATATTTCTGCAACACTTTGCATGCTATACTAACTCCGGTGCATTTGTGATGCAATCTGTGCCATTACCAAACAGTAAACAGAAGTTTTCTATTCCCTCTGGCTCCCAAGAATGAAGGCACACATGTAGATCTAGACCTCAAAAAGCAACTCCAGGAGTAACTGAGAAGTATGGCCCTACAATCTCTACAGCACTCTGCATTCCTATACAAGAAAGAAGAGGTTAAGCAAACAGATAAAGCAACTGTGTCATGCATGAGAAGGTGGCACAGACTAGTTAATCTTGAATATTCTGAAACACATTAGCCATTTGGCACACAAATTCCCCACCAGGGTCAGAAGAATGTCCAAAGTACAGGATAAGCAATGTATCTCCAACATGTAATTGCTGCATCAACCCTGGATAGCGATCTAGGGCACCTGGAAGTGGTACACTGGAACATAACAGGCCTAATTAATTTGTCAGCATTTCCCAACTCTCCAGTGCTACCCACTGAGGTCTCGACACTTAAATCACTAAGCTTTAACTCAAGGTTTGAGATGCCCATGTACTGCCTAGAGCATGTTTACCCCTGCGCTACCCCCTCTTCCTCGCTGGAGAGCTGCAGAGGTGTTTTAGCATGGGTCTCCACGGAGCCATAGCCTCCAGCGTCTGCTGAGCTCAGCTAAGCAGAGGGTGTTCTGCACCATGCAGGACTCTTTGTTCACAGCATTTTCATGGTACAGAAGCAGGAAGACACTGAATACAGCACATGGTTGTTCCTGACATAGGGGCAAGCATGAAAGCATTAATCATCATTTGCCCACTGCACAGGGAATGTTGCCTGGGAGCTACACACTGCAATGTAGTTCCCCTAATTTTGCTGCCAACTATGACATGCTGCAGTGCTTCAGGAGAATAGCTAACTGTTCGTGATCAGACTGCACCGAGTTCCACATCTCTCATCACACACACAGAGGTACAAGCAGAACAAAAACTGCAGTGGTGTTTCCAGCCCTCCATTCCTCCCTCAAACAACAGATGACGTGATACCCAAGAGCGGGTTATGAGACTTGAGAGGTCCAGTGACCAAGAATTTTGAGTCTGAAACAAAAATAAGCAAGTTGATTACAATGTACTCCCTCTCTTCCTTTTCTCATGATGTCTGTAAGCAAGGTTGTGGTAGTTGAGCAGCTTTCCAGCCCAAACAATTCTACCTTAGTTTGCAAGGCTGATTTCCTTAAATCTGCAAGCAAGACATTTGTAATGCAGACCTAGCAGTGGACAAAGAGCCCAATCTCATCTGAAAGACACAGGCCAAGGAGCTGCATCCAGGCACTTGCTTAAGTCTGAAGGTGGCAATTTTAAAAGGGGAAGAAAAAGCTTCTAAAAATGGGCTGTTTATGCCCACTGCTGTGCAAGTTAAGCCTGTGTAGGTCAGATATTTTGCTTTAAAGATCACCTTCATGGGAAAAAAGCAAACCACCAGGCAGTTCAAACTCGGCTGCATCACTGTGCCCTGCCTACTGTTCACTTGCAATACACAGCATCTGTGCATTTAAGGTATCCCTGGATAATTATGGCTTTAGACCCATTCCTCTAGCTTCCCACTTTAGAAAATAACCTTTAAGAAAAAAAATCAAGTTTAAATGACCATTAGCTAGTGACTCCAAATCATTGTTACTTATAACAAGTCTTTTTAATAATTCTATATTGCTGATACAAAGGCCTGTGGCAAGCACAGCTATAAGACTAGTAGTCCAACCAGCCTTCTGCTTCATTTCTAGTCTAGTCACACAGCAGTCATGGCTGCACTGGACCCAAGGGAGTGCCATCTAATAAATGGGTTGTGAGGTAGCTAGAAGAGGACAAGACAGACAGTCAGGCAACACCACCAGGATACTGAGCTGTGAAGTCCTAGAGTTGTTAGTTCCAACAGACACAGGGAAGCAAAAATAATTTACCTTAGGTCTTTCTCACCAGCAAGAAGGTTACCAGAAGACTCAGCACCAGGAAAAACAGCTAGTGAATTTATAGTATATAATTCCTCAAGACACCCTATAAGTTAATGAAGTCGGTGTGAGAGAACAGGGAAAGCAGCCTTTGAGGTAATACTAGACAATAAATCCTAGCAAGCAACAGGCAGTCCAACCAGAACTCTCTGCACAAGATTCAATCAGCTCTAACCACAGGACAGGCAGTACTTTTAGAGTTAGCAGTGGTCCTGTTTTTCTCATGAGAAGCTAAGACACTGTGCAGCAACTCTGCAGAACAGGGCCTCCAAGGGAAGCCTATAGTTAAGAGCATGTGGTTCTAGTCAAGAATTTATAAGCCAAATATGAATGACTTTAGCTTACTACAGTGCAACCACATCACTTTTGGTTTTCTCAGCCAGGCACACTGCAGCATGACATCCTTAGGTATCTGACATCACGTTGCCATTCACTTGCTCCCCATGGGCTCCTATCAACAGCCTCTAAATACTCCAACCACATATTTCACAAGCGAGTCCCAGCACTGTGGCTGTCCTGGCCACAATCTGGTGCCTAGATTTTCCCTTAGCTTTTTATTATTAGTGTAGCATACCACAGCCGCTAAGTCCACCTCAACACACAATTATTGAACTGGCTGGATCTGCACAATGAAGTGTGGTAATGGAAGCAGGTGATCCAAAAGCAACATTGATGATGAAGAGCACCGTTACCCATAGAGAACACCACAAAACGGAGGACTAAATCCTTAGAGGCTATTGTGCCTATCACTGGCTAGCTATAAAGACACAACCAGTTCTTCTCAGATCACCATTTTCTTTTACCTCCATTATACACAACACATCCTTCAGAACTGCTTGGTTTACTTAGATCCAGATTCTACCCATTACAACGAACAGTGGACAGGTCCTCCTTGATGTTGGCCACCTTACTTTTCTCCTTCACTCAGTATGTTTTGAAGTTAAGCAAACTCCATAGCACCATCTTGTGATAAGAACGATCAAGTGCAAAGTAGGCATGGGGTGATCACCTGAGGCTACATGTATCTAGAGGGCTTGCATCTCAGCATGGGAATAGTCATGGACTCCACTGCCATCCAGCAGTGACCTCTATCTGGAGTCACACACAGTGGCTTCAGCTAAGAACCAGGCCCTATATACATGAAGTCCTCAGTTCAGAAGAAAGGGACTGCTTCAAGAAGCATGTAAATTTAAGCAGACTGTGTAACAGTAAGAGCTCAGTGGACAAGGTAAAACAAGTTCTTCAGTGAATGTCACTGAAACCATGTGCCCACACTGATGAGAAAGCTACCAGTAACATTCATGTTACATTACCAACATTAATCTCTTCTACAGTGGTTTCTATCAGAAATTAATATTCCCCCCATTTTAGGTTGGGGCAGGGTTTGTGTATGGTTGTTTAACAACTTTGAATCTCAAAAAAATGCTGGGATTACCTTCATTATTGTTTCATTTTAACAGATGTCAAGAAAAGATTTAATCTGTGGTCTGCACAGAGCTGAATTCATACCCAGACTTAAACTTCACCTACTAGACTACAGAGGCAATTTGCAATGAAACACAAGTGTCTCAGTGGAAGCCAGCAAATGGCTGGAAGAAGTATCCAGACCTAGGAGACTAACACCAGAAAGGAAAAACAAAGAGTTAAGGGACAAGACAGAGTTGAAGGGCTGCTGCCAACATAGGACCTTCTACAAATAAAGCTTTCAAGGAGAGTAAGCCATCAAATGACAGAATATTGAAACAGCTGCCTGCTTCCAAGGAAGCCGGTGCTATGCTCTGTGGCTTGCATCTGCAGCCAACTGAGGAACTAATTCAGAAGTGAGTGGATAAGACAGGAAAAGCACACACTGCAGAAGCCATATTTGGGTTGGCTTTCTATCCATCATCTCATTTTCATTGCTACAATAAACATAAGTCAACTTTACACAAGCAGCCCTTTAAGCTGCTGTACAAACATGGACAAGTCAAGAACTGTGTTACACTGAATGCCAATTTAGGTTTCATTTCATAATGAGGTTTGTTTCCCTGTATTCTAGCAGGAACAGATTTCTGCAGAAATTGAAATAAGGGGGTCTATTCTGACTAATAGTCAGCAACTCTGGAATTCATTTCTAGTTCTGCTTCTGAGCACTCAAGCCTGAGAAAAGGCAGCAAATCTGTCAGGATGATTTGCTCTAGATGTCATGTCTAGCTCGAGCACTGAGAGCTGTGCAAGTACCAGAGAATGAGTTCCACGTATGAGTTCTGATTGTCAAAGCAATATGTGAAAAAGGTCATTTTCCAGAAGTTATTCCCACTAGCCCACTGAGGGAAAGCAGTAGCGTGACAATAACATAGTGTAGATTCATAGTTTTAGTTTACATATTTTAAATCAGCATTATGTGTTTGAAATTCTAGCATTATCTTATGGCATGTAGCATAAAGCAAGATACAGATTACTTGCCTTTCCCATCTGTTGCTGAAGCCTCCTGTAAATGTCTTATTGACCTGAAAAATAAAAATAAAAAAGTAGATGAGCTATAATTTTTGCACTTCCTTTCCACTGCAGCCCTCTAGAACACTGACAAGTTTTGTTAGCTCTTTATGGCTGGGGCATGCTCATAATTAACTGTGCTTGGCACTGCATATATTTCACCTCATCTCCCCAGCTGAGGCAGTTAGTTCAAGTATCTGTACCTTCGTGTGATTAAGAAAGCCAATTGCTAAAGCCTATTTCAGCCTACAGAAAGCTTTGTGGGAGGGAACAGAGTAAGAAACTGAGGCATTTTCCAACATAATGCCTTCTACTTGTACAGTTAAGCCAAACTACTATTCAGAGTACTGCCAAGCATTTGGCATCTTACTGCTCTTTTAAGCCCTTTTCATTTAAATAGTTGATTACAGCTTACGTGTCTACATAGGCAACTTATGTAACAGAAGCTACCCTGCAGGAATGTAAATTCAAGGGCCAAGTCTTAGTCACCTTGCTCACATGAGTCATCCCACCAGCTGCAGTGACACTATCCAGATGAGAAAGGGGCAGGATTTTATGTCCTGGGCCTCACTGCCAGTTTATGTTGGTACCATGACAATACAGGAACACTGGTTGCACACTATAAACAGTTACAGGACAGCTCACTCAAATGCATTTGTTCTTCAGATACAGTTCCTTTATGGAAAGCAAGCTTTGTACCAGCGTATTACTAGGTAGAACATATGGATTCTAGCATTAGGTAGTAAGAGCTGTGACTGTAACAGTCACCTTTACCATAGGAAACCAGAATCTCTCTACAATTAAAGTTAATATTCCTGCAGTTTTATTTACCATACCCAAATGCTCTCAACCTCAGGAGAGCTGCAGCATTTTGACTGGAGTGGGGAAAGGGACAAGTAGGTAGTGCAAATTTCTTGGAAGACATTTCAGAGCCTTGACAGAAGGCCACCAAGACTGTGTAGGGTTTTGCCCTTACACAGAGGACAACTGGGAAGGCAAGGACAGCCAAAAGCCACCCTCACAAGTCAAGCTGAAGCTTAATCCCATCTATTGAGCAACATGTATGTGTGTCTTTATACACACACATTATGAAACAGTTCTCTTAAAAGACTCAAGAGCTACACACTCTAGAGCGATGACATGTTTACTAGACAGACATTTATATTCACTCTGTTTCAGAAAAAAATACTGGAGAAAAATGAAGAATATTCTGTGTTTACTAACCAAGGAGCCAGAAGCTCCTTCATACCCTCCCTTTAAATCCAGCTGTTTATCCAATTAAGACTAAAATGAATTTAGAAGATAATGTTCTGACTAACTGGCAAGAACCAACAATAGCATTCATCTGAATTATCTGTGTTTTGGTCAAGTTTTATATAACCAACATTAATCCTTGCCAAGTAGAGTGGAACGAAGGGCAGGGAAATGCTCCCTGTGGGATTATTTCTTCTAAACAGTCAAGTAAAAATGCAGCTACTCTGCTTGAAGGCAGCAGTGATCTTCGACAGCACTATTGTTTTAGAATTTAACAGCCTAGTTTCCAACCTCAGTCAGTACAGCAAAATCCCATTTCTCAGTGTAAGAGTCAGCAATTCTGCAAAACTCCAAGTTTCAAAAGCACCTACAGTCTGTGCTGTGCTGGTCACGATTAAATTGCCAACCCATCTTACCCCCACTTTAACATCCTCAAAACAGCATCTTCCACAACACAAGACTGAACTGTTAAGACTGATAACAGTTTTAAAAAAGTTCACAGAATGCTTGGCTCCAAAGAACTGACTTTTTTTGCTTTGGGATTATCTTTAGCTCTAACTAGCAGTCAACAGTCATTAGTTCAGAAACAGCTCGAGCCATCTGGGCTCAGAAACCACTTAACTCATCCAGTGACTCACCATACCACTGGAAATAGGATAGCTCCACAACATAGCAAGTCTACCAGGAAGAGGATTTCTTTCCACAGTCCATATTCAGTTGTCCCCTCTTCAGTTGACTCTATGATAATGTATGCCACATTTGCCAGTACCTACAGGACAAAACATACTTAATTGTTTCAGAAGTTTTCCAAGGAGATATTAGATGTGGGCTGCCAATTCAGCAAAAGCTGTCCCACAGTTGCAGAGAGCCCATTTAGTAACATCAATAATTCTTCTGCAGCTCTGTGTCAAGAAAGTCATGCATTCAGCAGCATCTTCACAGGATTTACAGAAATAAAACTGATTGGAACTTATTTCTGCTGACATTCAGAAAGTAGTCCTTTTTGTAATATACTATGCTGAATCTACTGTATCAGTAGAGATAAATAGCAAAATCTATTTATAGAAATACAGAAACAGGACTCCCCCTACACACAGATAACAAACAGTCTAAATGCATTACTCTAAATTAAGCCAGTAATTCAAACTGGTCATTGACCACATTTTGTGCTCCATACCTGAGCTCTGCAAGAGCCTCAAACACTAATTACATACTCCTGGTTTTGCAGCTGGGTAAGGGATTCCATCTGGAAATGCAGAAAAGCTGTTCTATCTACAAATAGAAGTGCTGCCCTCCTATTTACTTCAGTTCCTGGAGTAGGAGACAAGCACTGATCACTCTGAACACAGAGTTTCCTTCAGACTTCAAAAAGTCCTGAAAAGACTGAAAAAGTCCTTCAGACTTCAAACCTACAAGTCTCAGTTCCCCCCCCCCTTTTTTTTTTTCTTAAGCTCATTCAGCAATCATTTCAGAAGCAACAACTTTTTCTTAGTAGTTTAGTACTGTTTGCAGCCCAGGTTTCGCCTACCTTATAGCTAATTGTTCATTTGCTGACACTACATGATCACCATTATCTCATACTCAATACAGAGAAAAGTGGGAAAAATTAGAGAAGCAGCTTCTGGCCCAGGAAATTCCAGCTCAACTGAAATTGTAACCAATAGGCTTATACAAGCAGTATGTATGTGGTATTTGTGAAGGATTCACAGCCTTTTACAGTTTCCACAAGCAGCTCTCCCAAAAAATAGCAAGTATTGACAGCTCAGTCCTCACCTGAAGTGGGATGACAATCATGAAAATTTTTTTGTCTTTATCTGACAGGATGTGTTTAATGAAAGCCCAGCCTGTGCCAATAAGGGCAATAGTGATGAACAGAAGAGCACCCTTCAGTCTGAAAGGGAAGGAGATACTGCAGTGAGAGATTTTATTTTATCACACTTCCTCTTCTGCCCAGGTTCTCTCCTACAGTCAGTAAAGCCACAAACCCAAACAAATCCTTTGCTATTCATAATTTTGGCAAGTGCTTATCCTACAACAGCGAAGCAGATGTACTTGCTTACAACTGTGTATCACATAGCAGTATTACACTTCATTCACAATTGTCAATATATGCAATCTTTTCCTGGGGGAGTCATTCATTCACCATCATGAACAGGAGAAAACACTGGCAGCTGTACCCTCTTACCATTCATGCCAAGAGCAAATTAGGTACTTGAATATTAGTATGAACAAAGAAAAGCAAAGCATTTCTTTTCCTTTTACTCCTCCACCCAGATAAGCACCAATTCTCTGCAGCTGCCCTCTATAAGTAGAGCTTTCCCCTTCACACAGGGCTGATTGTTGTCTTGTCATTCAGACCACAGTACCAAAGAATCAGCAATTTTCCAGTTTGCTCAGGCATGAGCCAGGGGGGCAGCCCCACAGGGAAGTAAGTTTCATTGTTTGAATTTATCACATCAATCTTTGACATACTTACAGGTGAGTGATGTAATAAACAACAGCCCAGCCTTCAATAGGAAATCCCTGAGAAGAAATGTAGTGATAGTCGATCTGGAAGCAGGAGATACAGTACATTACTTCAGAAGCTGCTCATCAGCGTCCCACCCATGTCTATAAAATAGGCCTGCTTGACAGCCACTTCAAGTTTCATTTTCCAATCAGTATGTACAAACTCAGCGCTGTTACACCTTACAAAATGCTTCCTCCCAACATGTTCTAGTTTTGTTTAGCAACAGTGAGGTCACTTCCATTTTCCATTAGCACATACATCTCATACAATCTATGTCCTTCCCACACAGCTCCCACAGTTAACAGTAGTTAAACTGCATTTGCAACCTATTCACTCACTCACTGTTCAAGTTCAGTTCCATTAGGTGACTAGAGGCTTTCTAGATTCACTTCCACTGAAAACCAAATTCAATTCATTAGACTCCAAAGAGGTCTGTAGCAGATATCCTATCATGAAGGTGAAGCTCATGGCTGGCACAAACATTGAAGGATTAAATGCCTGCCATTACCTCTGTTTAGAAGATCTTTCCAGTGGAAAGGCAAAGTCAATACAATTCAACAAAAATTTTATGTATTGAAAGTATTAAAGCTTATAATGTTAGGCCTGTTACAGTACACTATAACACTTTGTTTAAAGTAGTGCCCTTGAATTTTATAAACATTCATCAAGGTTTCCATTTATTAACATTCATAGCAAGCCATGCAGCTGAAGCAGCACCACAGCTCAAGCTTTTAGGCCAGCCTCAGATGGCCAAAACATTAGAATCATGAAACTCATTCAACCCTCATATATGCTTGCTGCTTCACCATTTCAGGCCATGATCTCGATTGTATTTAAAGTCAGAATTTGCTGAGGAAAACTGAATCACTTCCACCAAACAGCTGCAGTTCAGTTCCAATGCTTCAGTGTGAAAGAGTTCTCTCTCCCTCCCATTCTTCCCCCCCCCCGCCCAAGCTGAACAACTTAATGCCGAGACATACGTACTGCATGGAAGACTAAGGACAGAGATTTTGTGAAAGGGAGGGCTGCCATTAGCCAGTGAATTTTAAACACATCATTTCTGGAAAAAAAAAAGCATCAATTAAAAACCAGCAGTAAAAGTTTCAGTTCCCAATGGTATTTCTTTAAAACCTATAAATATCAAACAGTAACTTCCAGGCAGAGCTGCCTATTAGTGTAAAAGGATTCCCTTTAATGCTGCAGTACAAGTTTTCGCAACATCCTGAACAACATTTCAACTACACGTTCTACAACTCTGATTTTTAATACTTGGATTAATTAAAAATAGTATTTCATAGGAAGATCCTGCATATCTAGATCATAAATGTTTGAATTACATTTAGCAAACTTGATAACAGTTATTACTCCACCCTCTGCCCCCAAGTCAATACACCACAGCACCAAGTGAACTCCAGGCTACCAAATAATCTGATCACCAAGTGAACTTCAGACTAACTCAGAGGCAAAGCCGAAACAGCACCATAGGTGTTCCTGGCTTCTGCTGCTATGCTTTAACTATTAAGCAGCATGGTTTTCAATTAGGAATTCCTACCACTTTTGACTATAATCAAAATGTTCATGGCTCTCCACTGCCAAACTGCCATTCCCCATATGAAAAAAATTGATCAAGTTTTTCTTGTTATTTAAAGTGTTTGTCAAACAGCACTCTCCTTTTGTCATCAACTACGGGATTTCCCTGATTATTTGTTGTCACAATATATTATGTACACTACATGAAGCATTTCTTAACATAAGACTTGATAACTTTAGAACAATTGTCTGCAACAATGATACTGATGGAAGCAGCTGTTTTCAACTATAAACTGTATGTATTAGCCATACAATATTGACCCAGATTCTGAGTTTTAAGTGATTAAATCTGACTGTGAATTGGGCATTATAAGAGGAGGAATAAAAAAAATAAAGATCAAACAAGGCAGGCCCATACTTGTCACTGACACCAAACTAATCCACTTACCTGCGTTTACGAAGTATGTGGATCCATACAGTCCCAGACAGGAAGAAGAAGAGAGCCATGGAAATGTAAAGTTTTGGCAGTGGGATCTCCCCCGCTGAGAGGTAGCTTTTAGGATTCTTTTCCGTAATTTCTATCTGAATATTAAAAGGTGTGTTATGTGTACAGTTGAAAAAAATTTTTAAAGCACCGAGTTAACAATTACAGTTCACAATCACATTTGCTCATTTAAAATTTTTTGTCTCGTAAGTCACTGCTTCAAAAAAGCAAGAACAACTCTTCATCCTCAAGAATCTCAAAACATTTTGCAAAATTACACCCACAACAATAATTTTCTTAGAAAGCAGAAAAGGGCAAAGGTTCTTTCCAGTGCTTCAGTTATGCAACATAATTCAGAAAGGCAGAGTCATTTTCCCAAAGAATAGCTGCTCTCTATACCAAACTTATGAGTCTTCCCAGCTTTGATTCAGAAATAGTATCTACAACCTTGTATAACCAAGCAGGTTTTTCAGTACAGTCCCAATTTTAGGTGTTGACACTCACATAGCTAAAAAACTCATTCTTAGGTTTACTACAATGGATTTCTTTACCTGTCAAGAGAAAGGAAGCACTCTGCTGCAAGCCCATTACCCTGCGACTGACAAAAGAGAAGCTTTAACATCCTATTTATGCCCCTGAACAGCTTGGTTATATGCGCCAGGACTTCCTTTCGACACTAGTTTGCAGTACCAAAACTGTCCTGCTCCTCTAAATACAACCAAGCAGGTTAGTTATCCAAGTTTTCTTCCCTGTCCAATTTCTTCAGTGGGTCAAAGCAACAAACAGCAATTCAAAAACTTGGTGTTCTAAATGTACAACTTCATAAGCAGATTTAACATAGTCCAGTCTGAGTTAAGTTAGGGCTGCTAAGTTTTATCACCTACATGTTGCTTCCTTGCTTTTTCCTTGCAGTAGCATTAGCACAACCATATAAAAAGCAGTTGAGGGGTCTGATCTGGCTGAGAGTTACCTCAGTCAATGACAGGATTCCTTACAGAATAGCTCACTATACACCAGCACAGATGCACGAGCACAGGAAAGAAAAAAAAGGGAGAGCCCGAGCTGTGATAGTGCACTCTGGCTCAAAAGAGCAAAGGACCAAACCCTCGGATATTAAGAGATAAGGCATTTGCTAGAACATATTGACTTTAAGATGTGCTTGTAACACTGTAAAAACACATCATTAAGTAGGCCAGAAAAAAGCAAAACCACTGAATTCACAAATACCAACAATTTAGACTGCAGCAACAACCTTAATATCTGCAATTGTATAAAGAAAAAAAGTGATTTCTGAGCACAGCAAAACATGAACAGCTGTTGTAGCTCCCATGTCATTACAGCATCTAGTCACAACTGTGTAGACTGAACCCAGCCCACACAGTCTTCACATTTCCAGACATTTCTCCAAAGCTAGTATTTTAATTCTTCTTACTGTAGTTTCTTCCTTTAGAAGTGCCACTACAAAGATTAAACACAATTCAGTCACATCCCACCCCATATATACACTCATGTATGGTGTGTGCTTGGTATACAGGCTAGAATTGAAAGCTGTATATTTCAGTCTAAGCAAATGAGTTAAATATACTTTAGAAGCTATACTCACATCGAGACTAAATAGCTGCTGATCATTAGGTGGCCCATTCTTGCCAACACATTTATGGAAATATAGGCTGTAGAGACCTTCTTGGTTATCAGAGCTGATGTTAAAAAAAAACTGAAAATAAGGAATAGCAAAGTCAGCATTCTTCTCATTCACAACAGGGTTTCCCTGGTAAGAAGCCATCGCTACTGAAGCGTGAAAAAAAGTCAGTTATTTAGGGTCAGTTGGTTCCTTTCAGCAAGCATACTGTTCCAAGGATACCAGTATATCTGCAAGTTTAAATAGAATTCCAGATGCAAAATCAGTGTTCCCATCTATGATTATGCACTCTGGTCATCCAAGACCTTTATCAAAAGCCTTTAGGTATCAGTGTTTAACTTGGCTCACCGCAAAGAAAAGATAACAAGAAGTGCCATCTATTCAACACGGTGAAGCGTAACATTTTGATCATACTTGCCCTCATGCATAAGCAGCTATTCTGTTCCTTCCCCAGATTGTGATAGCTATAGAAGTGAGATTTGTGTCACGTAACACAATTTAAAATGTGCTTGTTTTATAGTAACCAACAATCACAAGTGAACCAAAGCATTGATCTGGTTTCACACAGAGTGTCTTCCCCTTAAGTGAGTCAGTCAGGTCACAGCTATTTGTTGTTAGAAATCTGTATGCACCAGTTACATCACAGTAACCTTTAATAAGCTGAGGCTCACAGACTAAGATATCTAGAACTGCATCATACCAAAGACAGTTTAAAACAGCTCTCTTTCATAAGAGAACAAAGATTTTCAGAACTTATTCTTAACAAGAGTCCACTCAAACACTTACTGAGCTATCAGAGAGGCATCTATACCAAAGAAATGGTGATTACAGTAGGGAACAGACTTTCACTTTCCACAAAGTAGTCCAATGAAGGAACCATCTGCACACATGAAGACTAACACACACCCTACCTGAAATGAAAAAGTTCCTCTGTCATTGTGAACAGGATGTTCTTGTTCTATTACGCTCTGGGAAAAGGAAAAGAGACTTTTAGATCTTTTTTAAGCAAGTAACTACCACATTTAGCTACATCATCCAGACAATCAAAACAGCATTCTGTATATTTAGAGTGGAAGCTAAGAGCAAGAGAAAAATAAGTCTTCGCTTTCTGGCTATGCTCATACCAAAAAAGAACAGTAGACAGTGTCTTACCTGGGAGGATGCTGTACTTCGTTTGGACTTCTTATCTAGAGATAAGAGTATTAATGTTACATTTAGAGTGCTTGCATTTAGACATCCCTGTAGACTACCACCTTTTACACATTGCCAATACTTTACTCAAATCTTCTTACACTTGCCTGTGTAGCAGTTTCCAAGATCATCATTAACAGATTCTTTCCCAGTCCTCCCTTAATCCCCCAGGACCCTTCATACAGCTAGCATTCATTCTGAATGCATCCTCAAATGCTAGGATAGGCTTCTCTGCTACCTTCTACAAAAGCCTACTACCCAAGAAATCTTTCCAACCCATCCAATTACAGTGATGCAAGAGGCAGATGACCTATACCAGAGGCAGGCTACAGCCTTGTTTCATACAGTCTACAGCCATAACTTTTAATGTTATGACTGAGTACTGTTAACCTCACTGACAATCTTAATCTAGACATTAATGTTTTTGGCCCCAGTAAAACCACAAACAAAACCCAAAAGCACAGATGACCTGCCAAGTCAGTTAGCTGTTCTGAACTTGAGAAACTTAAATTGACAGGACACTTCAACAGAGCAGCATGTCAAGTTCAGTTTTACTCCACTCCTATAAGAAGCTTTTCAAACATAAGGTCACATCCCATTCTACCAGGAAGCAAAAGTTCAAGAGTTAAGCTTTTCTTCTGGCTCCCACGCATCAGCGCATTGTCAATGTGCATGCTATACTTTTTAATGCAAGAAAAAACAAAACTAGAGCTGTCAGATCAATTATCTTCAGCACCATCCAGCTTTAGTTCTTGACTTGTTAGAACACCTGTGCAAAATTTTCAACAATATCAAAGCTTGTGAACATGATAGGCCAAGACAGACTCAGACTACTTCAGGTCAGACTGCTCAGCGATCTGTTATGAAGTCTAAACTCTTCCAGGAAGGGATAACATGAAGTGTTTAGAGCTAGTCTCAGAACAGAGATTATAAAAGTGTTTCATCTGCTGGTCTGGAAGCCAGACAAAGATTTGTGCCTCCAAGAAAGGTTACCGGCAGAGTTACTTCTCCATCCCCATAGCTTCTAAGTGACAAAATAGATTTCAGCTCTTTAGACACATACAAACATTGGCTGGAAGGGACCCGTGGAGGTATTTAATCCAGCTTCTGACTCAAAAGTACGCTTAGTGTCAACTTCATATCACATTGGTCCTGGCTTTGTTTAATCAAGTGTTTAAAACTTCAAAGGATGGAGGTTCTACAACTTCCACAAATAATCTGCTACAATGCTGGAATACTTACCTAGGAAAGTCTTATTTTTTCTCCTAACATCCAATCTGAGACACGCAAGACTTAACAAGGGGGAACAGCCACAGGTTGCTTTGTGTGCCACTACTAGAAATAGCTTGGTATCATTGTCCTTCTAACCTTCTTTCAACTAGTTGTTGGTGGCTACCAAATTCCCTTAGTTTTCTTTTTGCCGGAAAAAAAGACAGTCAAGCACCTCAGCCCTTTCTGACCTGTACTGTAGGTCTCCAACAGTCACATTAGGTCTCTGCTGGATCAACGGAACTGGGTAACGCAGATCACTGAGCAGGAGAGACTCCAGCCCAAAAGGTAGCTCTGAGCACAGGCTTACACAAGACTGCGTATCAAGGTCTAGCCCAAGGGGACCCCAAAATGTGACAACACGCTGCTGGATGCACATCAACAAGGAACTAGCAGTGAGAGCACACATAGGTCAGGTTTAGTAGGCTTACCTTCGCTGTCTGTATTTTGGTTGGTCTTTGGAGGATTTTCACCAGAATCACTGCTCTGTTCAGAAGTTTTTAGCGGCCTGGTACTTAAGGCAGTAACGTTTTCCTCAGACACAAATGAAATTTTAGGTAACAAAGATGAAGCTTCTGCAGAGAACCGTACTTTCACACTAAATAAACAAAGATTTTATACAAAATGAAAGCCTCTTTATGAATGCTGATTTGCTATCTGTCATAGCCTAAATATAGCAAATAAAGGAATATCAACTTGTCTTGACTGATTTTTTTACCACAGAGAACAGGCAAGCACCAGATCATGAGTTACAGCAGCCTAGCATTGAACTGATCACTGTGGGAGAAGTCACACTATACGTTTACATCAGATACAAGAGCAGCTGAAGAAAAGTAAGTTTATTCAGTTTTGGTAACCAGAGTCTCCTTAGAAATTATGTTTCTACACAGTTACAGCTGTTCTTGCAAAAGAAAGCACCACAGCCTCAAAGGTACTTCCATAAAATAGATAATTCAAGACAAACAATAAAAGGGCATATTCAGTACAACAGCTGCAAAAGTGACCCAAGACTTCAAGTTCATGCCTTCAGCACAATTAAGGCATGATTCCTTTGTCCCATATCCCCTTATCCCTCCAAAATGCAGCAAGAGTTCTTGGACTATTTTATACTGCAGATTTTTTTTCTTTCACTCACCTCCCCTCAACTCTCATGTAACCCATTACAAAATAAGCTACACACACAGCAGCTTTCCAAGCCCTTAAAGAAATTTCTTAAGTTTTAATTGTGAACAGAGAATTAACTTTAAAATATAGGGTACGCTATTTACTCACGCTTTAGTTTTGAAGTCCAGAAGTAAGATTACAACAGAGACATCTTGGTCTGGTTTCTTTTTCAAGATACAGTAATCTACTTCTTCATCCTGGTAATATAAGCAAAACTTCTTTGAAGTGCCCTCCTGTTCATATGAAATGGGACATGTTCCCTCCCAAGTAAAGTTACCATTATTAGTCCAGCAAGTTGTAAAATTGAGTTATCCTTAACAGCCTGCCCATGTCTAAAGGCTCCCCCCCTTTTTTTTTATTTCTTCCAACCATTCCTCGAGTAAGGCAGACTATGAGATGTCCCCAGCTTAGAAAAGTTCACATCTCCTACCAGGTAAGTGGAGAACCCATCATTCCGTGTTCGATCCAAACTGAACCCCACCTATGAGACAATTGAGAAGAATCTGTCAAATTAAAACAGCTCAGGTTCCCCTTGTATCAGAAGCTAAACCAGCACTGAAAGAGTCAAAGATACTACTCTCTAAATAAGTTATCCTACATTTAAGGCAGAATCCAGGTATTTTTCTCATTACCTAATTAGCTAGGAAAAAAGTATTCAAATTTAAAACTTGCTGCTTCATCCATATCCACCAAGAATAAAGTTAGTTTGGGTTTGAATCTGTAGAGTACCTTCTGTCCCTGAACCTTTTAACATTTCAGTATTTTTCCAGATGTTTTTGCTTGAAGAAAACATTTAATTTTAGTAATAAAGAGGTTGAAGTGTGTAGAAGAGTAAGAACACAGGTCTGTTTTCTACCCTAGTATTTCAGTCCCTCTATTAAAAATCACCGATATAATGTGCTATATAGCACATAACATTAGAATCCTCTAAAAATAAGACAGTCACTGTTCTGGAAACCTACTGATATAATGATTACAAGATGCATTGCCACGCAAGAGGACAACGTGCAAATCTCATGTCAGAGGACTGCTTAGGAAACCTATGTTAAATATAGGTTACAGATATGTGCATCGAGTTCAGCAGAGGATCCGATAAGTTCACCCTTAAAGCAGAATGGATATCACTAAAGAATAAATCTCACAATATACGTATCCTCATAAACGGCTCACAGTGGGGAGCAAAGCCAACAGCACCACCAGTGAGGATCTGACACCTCAAACAAGGTAAGGCATCCAATGGAAGGGCAATTTCACAGGAAGCTTAATACAGTCAGTGGACTCAAAGTAACTTACTGATAAGCCCTTCTCTTCAGAGTCTACAGGTGGTTTCAGTGAAAGGTTGCTGACATTGACTTTCATGAAACCATCCTTGAAGAAGCCAAAGGTATTCAGGTGCACTTTCTGCCTCACATCATCCTGTAAGAAAGGAAAGAAAGTTTACAAGTCACACAGTCATCTGCAGCAGAGCAGTCAAAGAGGAAGTAGGGTGACAGAGATTGACACGTAAGCATCACACAAAACATCTATCTGATCATACCAAGAGCAAGTTTCTTTAGGATACCTTCAGTATCAGTTATAACCAATTATTTCACTGGAATCAACCAACTCTTCAAGAACCTGAACAGCAAGAACTTCATATAAATGTGTCTTTGCTAGTTATCTATACACAAGAAATACTTAATTTCTGCCAGACTTTTTTCTTGTGTATCTGGCATCACTGATTACACAAAATAATGCTACCAAAAAAAAAAAGAGACTGCAGACAAATCAAGACAACTATTGTTTGAGTGCTAGCTACTGTCATTGCAACAGACTGAAGAATTAGTTGACTGTAGTGATTTTACCTGAGAGCTGGGTTTTGGCCAGGTATTTAACAAGTATCACAGCATACTGTCATCGTACCACGTCTTCTATGTTAGGCAGGGTCAATGTTTGGACAGTCAAACACCTAACACACTGGAAAACTATGTGTATGGAGTAAATGAGACATTTTCTTATGCAGTCCCATTCATCCAAATGACTTTTTGCAAGGCCTTGCATCTTATAAGTAGGATACATACTGAAAACTGGATATATGTGTTCAAACAGAATTACTTGGGTTAGTTCCTCTAATAAGAAAACTCCAGTCCCCTCCTCTGCTCCCAGTCTTAGCTGCAGAGTAATTTACTTCCTCTCAGTCTGGCAAGGAAACTGTAGAAATCAATCCCTTTCTGTGCCTTGCTCAGCTAATAAAGGTTCAAGTACAGTGAGCTTTTTTTTAAAATAAGGTGGTGATGAAGGACCTCACATGAAAAGTAGTAAACATTACACACAGTTGCCACATCAGATGAGGCAAGGTAATATCCTTGTTACTTTACATTCATAAATTAATAGGTATGTAGTTGGGCTCTCAAAGCTACTGGATCATTAATTGGAAGAAAAGCAGAAACAGAGCAACAAAAATTAAAAAGCAAGTTTAAAATGTGATTTAAAGCACTTTTATAAGTTGCCACTAAAAGTAAGAAAACTGTTTCTTCTAGGAAAATATAATCAGATTGCAGGATACTCCAAGCAGAGAAGTCAGCTGCTAAAAGCAAACAAACCATTTTGGACAAGGTACTGGAAGACTGAGTCAGGAATTGTAGAAGTACATTAAGTTCTCTCTCTCCCTTTACCCCCAGTATTAATTTTGACATCTCTGCATAAAACATTCCTGATGCATAAATACCACTCACTGTAATAGCAGGACACTAATCCTGACACAGCTAACCTGTAATCTAGCTGTAATAAGATCGCCCTAATAGAACCAAGTTAACCTGGCAAATAACCAGATGGTTCCCTTAATGCTCAGAAGAGGGGGGAAAAAAAAGTTAGTGACACATGGCTCACAGCAGATGCTTTGTTCAACAGAGTATTATAGCTGTGCTGTCTTTGGGTTCTAGGTCACTTAATGTGCTTGAAACAAGAGCCCACCTGGTTCCTTTAAGACCATTTTCAATGTAATTTCCCATACATTGAATAGAAGATTAATACTAGCTCTTTACATAGTACATCATCCATATTTAACCACAACCGGACAGATAAGTATCTGTCTGGGTGATTAGGTAGAGGGGAATGAGGGGGTGATACAGTGTTATCCACCCAAAAGGGTTTTTTGCACCTTGTAAACATAACCAGAAACAGCTGCTTAATTCAGAGTACTTGCAAAAGCTATTCACTTCAATTTAAGTCTATTTACTCTGCCAGTTTACTAATATGCTCCCCACCAACAAAAGATAACTAATATACAACACACACACTTTCCTCCCTGGTTTTATCTCAGCTTTGAGTGCTTAGAGTTTACAGATTTAGTTCACAAATCCTTCAGCCTTACATGATCCCCCTCACGCTATCACCAGTTGCCACCAAGCAACAGCACACCCTCCAAGAGCATCTACTGCTCCACATATTGGCAGCTTAAAGGTACTGGCTTACTAATAATGGTCTCACCTCTCACAGCAGGTTTAACAGGTTGGAAGAATCTGGCTTTCCTTTATAAGCACTCAACTGCTGACCTCAGAAATATTCAATTATAAGTTTACAACAAAGGTGCTAACCCATACAAGTGAATACTGAAGCATCTGAGTTGTTAGCATACACATTATTTTAATTTACAGAGGGTGCATTTAAGAGTTAAGTCTGCCCCTTTGAGACGAGATGATCTGGGACTCATCGCTAACAGGTTACAGTCAAACCAATACAGGAAGGTCTCAGCTTATTTCCATAAAAATCTTTCCCACTTCTTCCACTCCTTTAGGGTAAAAATTGATACTGCAACATTTGATTAAGATTACCAAAAAGTGGTATCGAAGATCCTGTAGCCCAGAAGGGGCAGAAAGATATTCTTTAACATTTTACCTAAAAATCTAACTGGGATTACGCTATCAGTACAGTGAAAGTTTCATCAGAAAGCGCTTGCCCTTCCACAGAAGGAATTTTGTTATTTGTGTGAGATTAATAGAAAGACTTCTACTTTGTGTAAGACTAAATGAGTTATTGTGAAAGGTATTGTCTACTTGAGCATTTGAAGCCCGAGACCAACCAACATTAAAAGGCCGCAAGTATTTACAAACAGCCACTGAAAAATAACATCTTCCAAATAATAATTTGGAACATGAAAGCGCCATCTTGACAGTATCATAAAATAGGAAGCCAGTTAATCGCAAAGATAACTCACTTTACTCAGAAACTAACACCACAGCTGCTACACAGCACAGTCAGTTGGATAGTTCCTCTTGATAAATCACTAGAAACCGGTGCATTTGGCTATTTGCTAGCATTAAACTTAACTTCCTCATTCTCCAAGACAGTTTGCTATTGCATTACACAGAACATAAGGCTTCAGTATTATAGCATTCAACTGTTAAGATAAAAAAATAACTTAGGTCAAGAGAAACATTCCAACCTCCAGCTACTTCTGAAGACATCTGAAAATTGTTTACAGTCTTCTAGAACTTCAATTTTTGTAGTGTGGTTTTTTTTTTTTAAACATACCTCATTAAACTCATTCAAGGCCAGGTTGGACGGGGCTCTGAGCAGCCTGATCTAGTTAGTGGTGTCCCTGCTCCTGCAGGGGGGTTGGACTAGATGACCTCTAGGGGTCCCTTCCAACCCAAAACATTCTATGATTCTATGAAACTAATGTAGCTGGTAACAATCCCTATTAAGGAAGGGAGTCTCCTTTGATAAGGTGAGTCTAATAGCAAGATTCAAACAAATCATTTTTCTAACTCAGAAGAAATAAATAAGTTTGTGTATTTTTATAAAGATAAAAAGCTATTTTCAGAACAGGAAGCCACTCAGTCTGTGGCTTGTTTTTCTGACAACAAAAAGCTTCACCTTAGCACGCTAATTACAAAGATACAAGAATAAGGCTATTCTAACTTAAGCAATAACAGCTTGTTTGAGGAAACCTAATATCAAACACTCCCACAAAGCTGCGGCTTTTCACCTGGCACAGCGTCAAAGCGCACTTACAAGCAAGGAGCCAACTTCAAGAACACGAGAAGGGAGATTTCATTGTGAAAGCGTGCAGTTGTTTGAACCTGATGTTTACATAAATGCTGTAAAGTGACGCTTGAAGTAGAAAGGGAGAGACTGTGCTTTAACAATATACAGGAGGTGGACAAAGGCATTTAAAAGCACTTTGACTTTCTACAGTGCTTGGTGGGTCAGTGTTGCAACCACACAAAACACCTACAAAACTAAAACCATATCCTGCTTTGATGGTAAAAAACAGCAAACATGGTTTAGTGACTGATTCAGGTGATTAAGAGACACCCTAATAGGAACTAGAAGCCATAATGTTTGATGCTGAGAACATTTGCTTGAGGCCAGTTTGAAAGTTTTCTATGTAAGGGAAAAGCATCACCCCAGGAGAAATTCTCCCAGCACTCGATTGTTGGTCACAAATTCCTCAAAACAATAATGTAACCGGCACAAACCTCCTAATTTATTGCTTCAGAGAAAAGTCTACTTTTCCTGAAGCAGAACAATGTTCATGTGGTTGCACATTAGACAACTACAGAGACAGGAAAATTCCCTAGGAAGTAATCACCAGCGCCCCCCTGGCATTCACTGTATCCCCAAGGCTGAAGAGGAGCTCCTGCAAAGTTTTGGCACTCTCCCTAAACTACTACAAGAACAGAGTAATGCTGGTCCTAATCATATACCACTTTATTAACTTCTTCCAACATTTCTATTGGCAAAACATTGCACATTATCGACAGCAAGAACAAAATTAACTACCCCATTCTTAAGATTTACAAAGCACTTCATTAACTATACAAAAGCCCTTAAAAAGCATCACCCCAAATGCAGAGTTCCTCTATTTCCTGGTTTCAGCTCGGATAGAGTAGCTGGCATAGTGCTGTGGTTTGGATTTAGGATGAGAGTAATGTTGATAACACACTGATGTTTTAGTCATTGCTGAGCAGTGCTTACACCACTCAAGACTTTTCAGCTTCCCCTGCTCTGCCAGGGGCACGAGAAGCTGGGATGGGGCATCTATCCTAGCTGTACCCTCAACTGCCCAAGGGCTATTCCAGACCGTATGGCATCATGCTCAGTATAGAAACTTGGAGGAGCTGACCCAGGTGCAGCAATCACTGCTTGGGGATGGGCATCGGTCAACAGGTGGTGAGCAATAGCATTGTGCATCACTTCTTTTGTATATTCTCTTATCATTAGTATTATTACTATTTTCTTCTGCTGTTTTACTAAACTCTCTTTATCTCAACCCATGGGTTTTGCCTTTTTTCCAATTCCCTCCCCCATCCCACTGAGGCAGGGGGAATGAGTAAGTGGCTCTGTGGTGGTGTTCAGCTTTCTGCCAGGCTAAGCCACAACACTATCACATAACCACTGCACAGCTTTTAATTTAAAACATAACACATAGCAGCACTCCGGAGCTGCAGATCTTTACCATGACCTGTACCGCTTCCCACCAACCATCCTGAACAACTAGCTTTTCTCAAGTATAGGCACAGAACAACACAACACTTTCAAAGCACAACCAGAACTCTATTAAACCAAACTAGAGAGTTGTCAGCATCAATATCTTCTTCTGCCTCTACTTATGGCTTGATTGGCATGAAAAAAAACTACACCTGGAAGCCAAAAGCCACCCAGCCTTTTAGAGTGGAGCAACCAGGACAGGAATACCACACAGCACAGGTTAAACACAAAACCACCCCTAAACTCCCTTCAGAAACCTCCCCGCATCCCACGTTCAGCCCTCTCTCATCACACACAGCTTTCTGCCTCACTTTTAACAGGACATGAAGCACTTGCACCTTCAAAACACTGCAGCTCTCAGGCCCCTTCACACACTTTCCCCACGACTAAGAAACAGGCGGCCAAAAAAGCAGGCATGGGGCTAAAGGGACGCAGGGGGAACGAACCGAACAGCAGAACACAGAGGGGCCGGGGCAGGCTGAGGCGCAGGAGAGCCCAGAAAGCAGCAAAGAGGGAGACGTGCCGCCGTGAGGCAGCGGGGCTAAGCTGGAGG
>NW_009260349.1:246403-251603 GCF_000687185.1 Egretta garzetta | reverse complement strand
GCCGCCCCTCGCCCCGGTCGCCCCCGGGTCCCTCCTGTCACCGGGGTTTGTCCCCTGTCACCGCGGTTTTGTGGCATCCCTCGGCCCTTTTCTCTGCCTCTAGGGGCCTTCTGGGCTACCCCCCGCCCGGAGGCTGCCTCCCCCGGCTGGGCCCCGTGGCAGCGCCCTCCTTGCCGCTGGCCCTCGCTGCTCCCACAGGCGGGCGCTGGCCAAAGGGAGCCCCTGAGCCTTCCCGAGGGCATCCTGTGTGGAGGTGCTCAGCAAGGCCCTGGTTTGGGGTGAGGCACCCCAAAGCTGCTCTGCCCCCCCGGGGCAAAGGCCGGGGCTTTTCCCGCCTCAGCCCCCAGCCATGCAGCACAGTTCCCAGGGAGATTTGGGGTTGTTGCTTCCAGCTCAGCAGAGGATCAGCCGGCAGTCCTGGCTTCTTCCTGGGAGCTATGGTGAGAGCAGATGTCTGAGCATCAGGTAGTCCAAACAACTGTCAAACTGCCTTTCTGTTTAAAGCTGGGTTTGGAGTGCTAATTTTAAATATCACCAAAAAAACCCCCGAAACCAAAGGGCTTTCTGCTTCCTTACTGAAATAGTTTTGCAGCTATTGAGTGATTTGAAACTGGTAGCTGTAGTCCCACTTAAAAATGAAACGACAAGCAGATTGGGCCTGACTTCAGTGACTGCTTTGTTGCTCAAACAGAGGGTAATACAAGCAGTGAAGTGGCATAAATAGCGGCAATTAAAATGGCTTTTAGGCTAACACACTGCTAAAAAAAAAAAAGAAAAACTAGGCAATGTGTCTTCCTTACTGGAAGCCATCGATATAAATAAATATAATTCTTCAATGCGGAGTCCTGTGCTGTCAGCTCTTGGAACTCAAACATCCTGATTTTCCCTTTCAGTGTATGGAGCTGTGCAAGTTTCTTCATCTAGAGCCAGAGAAACAACTGGATTGGACCACGCGAGTAGTAAAATGTAAGCAAGGGTGAATAGGCAGAGAAAAATCAATAGGTTTGACCTTTATATTAGCAAGATTATGTAGAATGTCATGTCTTTGTACAGAGGTGATTCAGGTGTTACTGTATGTTCCCCATTACCTCTTAGTTCCTTTTCACCCTTTTTCTTTTATATTCTTAGCTAATAAACACAGAAATCTTGCCATCAGCCAAAGAAACTTGGGCTGGTACCAGAAAATATCTGGAAGCATGAAAAAAACAATCTTGTGTTTTTCTACTAGGATTCTTTCTCTGGGCAGTAACTCGTACATGCCGCTAGATGTCCTGTCAGCATCAGGCCTTGCAGTGCACATAGCTACACCCCACAGATTGTAAAATATAACTACAAACATCACATAATTCATTCTGAAAAGATAACTCTGGTCCAGGTATTTTCTCGGAATTAATATTTTTAATGTTGTAGTAGTTATAATTCCCAGAGACTTTTGATTCCTGAGAAATAGTTGCTTGCAACCACAGCTGCAGCACAGGCTTTCATGCCTTGCTCCACTACTAAGTATCAAGCACACTTTGACTACCTCACTGGTCAAATAGCATGATGTTTTCCCCTATAATTCTGGGGGCTGGTTCAGCTGAAGAGCCTCACCCAGTCTGAAGACACTTCCTAGTAGCAATCTTGGGGATTTCTATGCCACAGCCTAGAAACTGTCTGAAGATCTTTTTTTTTTTTTTTTCATGTAACTCTCCACTAACTATTTGGATATTGTAGTAACTGGAAGTTTCCCACTTACCTAGACTAAATAATCTCAAAGTTAGATTTCATAACATGTTTACTTTGGTTATGCATTTTTCTAAGAATCTGTATGTTAAAAAGATGCCTATACTTAAATTTACATCCCTATCAATATGCAAGCTGTCTGCTGTCTGTAATGAATATGCTATAACAGCAACTCTCATCATCACATCGATATGTTTTACTATAGCTTCCAGACAAGATTTGTCTTGCTCTAAATGTGCTGTTCCTAGCAAGTACAGTTATTCTCAGCTGTGGTTAAACATATTTAGCCTGGGTATCTTTTTCTTTACTCTTTCATTGTATTTTCACATGTACCCAAATACCTAATTAGAACTCTTCAGAGATTATTTTTTTTTTTGAAGCATTATCATGGATAACTATTGAGATTGGGTGGAAGGCATCGGCAATGTCAGGAAAATCTTGGCATGGGGGTAGCCTAGAGGTACACCTCAGTGCAGAGTGTCAATTTGTTAATGTACTGCATGAGCTAAGGTATAGCCATGTCGTACAGTAGCAAGGGCTGGACATGGAGCTGGGAGATGAGCATGATAATGCAGCTAGCAGGGCAGGAGCCTCACCATTCAGGGTCCAGCCCCACAGTCCCCAAGCAAGGCCAGCAGGGCAAGCCCAGGGATGGCAGCTGGGAGCAGGTCATCAGGTGAGCTCATAAGCAATCAGAGAGGAGCAAGGCTGAGTTGAGAAGTCAATCCACAGTGCAGGTGATGGTAACCAAGGCCAGACACAACCTAGCAGTGGCTAGACAAGTCCACAGGATGAGGCAGGTCTGAGAACAGCCAGATACCAGCCAGGCTCTACATCAACAGTGCCTATAGCAAGGCACAGCCATAGCTGTGGCAGAGCTGGAGATCCCTGCAACATCACTCCAGCCCTCAGGCCAAAGCGTAAATGGGGCTTCTGAGTCCATGGGCAGAGGGTACGGGTGGAGGCCACAGGTGAGGCTGGTCAGGGCCATTAAGGTTTATCAGGTGTTAATCAGGCCTTAATTAGGCCCCTCTGGGCCCTGATAGGGCATTTAAAGAGAACCAAGGTCCCCTGCTGTGTGTTTGAATGATCTGTGTAGGGTTTTAGCAGCAGAAAGGAAACAGCTGTGATAGTGATGGCCTTAGGGAAAGGTGTGTCCTCTTCCTTTCCTGGTGCTGTTTCAGTCCCAGTGTATGAGAGGTTGCAAGCGACATCTATGTTCCTTGTCTTGGATGTGGATGATATGGGTAGAATTATAAAACTAAAAGGGAAGCAGCTGCAAGGGTGATAACTCCAGGGGGGAAAGGTGGGTCCTTTTCCTCTTATATCCTGGAAACTAGAAATGCTTGTACATGTTCTGGAAGTTGTGATTTTTCGTGTTTTGCATGAGTAAACAAACCCAGGGAAAAAGGGTTTAGATTTAATTGTAGCTTAGGTATTTATTTTATCTTCTTTAAATACCTCCTGAATCATTTAGCAGCTTATCTGGCTGTTTTCAAGGGGGACTGGGGTTTCCTAAACAAAAGTCCTGGCCTTCTAAAAAGGGAATAGCTTCTATTTGGGCTTAGGATCTGTCTCTGGGAGCGTTCTGAGTCCTAACAACAGGAGAGAGGTAAATATGGAGAATTCACAGGAATATATCGAGATAACAGATCTGTGTGGTCTTGTTCTCAGTGTGGCTGAAGGAAAACTCCCACCAGCTTCTGTGTTGCTCAGATCTGGGTTGTCTGAACTAAGTAATGAAGTGGTAGATAATATAATTTCTAAGCCTCATTTTGAATTATTCTTTTGAGGCTGGGACCTACTGAGCTTTCTAGCATTGTATTTCAGCATAAAGGGCTCTTAATGCTCCCATTATTGTTAATTACATTACTAATTAGAGACCAACCAAGCTGCAGGCCCTGCTGTTTTGGGCACTGTACAACTGAAATTAATAACATAAATGGCAGTCCCTGTCTTGGAGCGTTCAGGGTAAATAATGACAATCAAAAATAGGAAAAAGTCCCCTTCCAGAAATATCTGGAATGAATTTTATTTAGTGTTTGTCTTGAACCTCTGTCCACACAAATGTCAATAACTTCTCATAGGTTTTGGCATGGTTGATTCTAATGTACCATCATAATACAAAACTTGCATTTCTGGCTTTTATCTTTCTGTAACTGGTTAAGCGTTTTTATCTTTCAGTGCCGACAGGTTTCCCTGCCCGTGCTGGTGTAACAGGTTTGCCTTGTTCCCCTCCCAGCTCCTTGTGCAAAAGGAAATTCCACAGCAAATTCACCTTAGATGATACTAGTGCTGCTTTCTGTTTGGTCCCCGTACATTCTTTTTACTCAAGTATTTGTGGATTAAGCTCTCAAAAAGTCGTGATGCAACTGCATTGTCTGGTTTTGTAACGCGCTCTGGATGGACGTAGGTCTAAGGACAGCGGGCTTATGCCCCTTCCCTGAGAGTCTGTGGAAGTACAAATCCTTGGAAGATTGTGGTTGTGCTTTAGGCAGCGTGGCAGGCTCAGGTATTTCAGTATGTTGGCAGTAGCAGGAAGGAGGACTCTGAAATGAGTTGAACACCGTGTCTCTTAGTTGTTATGAAGTCAGTCCTTAAAAGTAATGATCTTTAATGATGAACAAAAGCGTTGCCTGTTCTCTGCCTGCCTTCCGACAGTATGAGTCCATTCCACTCTTTAACGCTCAAATCAACTGAACTAGGATAAAAATAAATGCAATTCAGTTATTAACATGCCACTTGGCTTTGTTGTTCTAAATGTTGGAATTGCTTGGTGAGTTATTCCTTTCTTGTCCTTTCTTATGTAGGGTAATAGCCAAGTGAAGTGCATTAAAAGGAGATAATTCTTGTAGCAGCTCTTCAATTTTTATCTTCTGACATGAAAAGGATCCCCACCCTCGATAAGCAGATACCTTTTTCCTCAGGTGAATAAACACGCTTCCCTTCCCCCCCCCACCATGTAAATCTTTTAATGAACTAATGCAGCAATATAAAATGTCAGTCTAAAGCTCTTTCTACATTTTTTTGGAGCTGAAAAACAGAAATGTAAAAATCGGATTAAGTTACATGGCTCAAATAAATGCTGTTAGAGAGGAAGATGAGCACAAAATAAATCTTACTTCTCTGGCAAGGAAATGGGCCATTTTCTGCAAGGCCTGTGTAATGGTTACAATAACCCACATTCATGCAAAGGCAGGTAATTTGGTTATTTTTCTGCTGGCTTGTTGAGCATATTGGTGACAGATGGTGGACTTAATATTCCCGGATTTGGGTTATTTTGGGTGTGTGTATGTATTTGGGTAGCTGAGTTTGAAGAAGTCAGCCCTTGCAGTCAAGTTTTAAGGGTGTGGGTTTCCTCCTTCTCTAGGGCGGCTGCCCCCCTTCCAGAGCGTCAAAAGAGGAACATTTGCTTTTAAAAAAAAAAAAAAAAAAAAAAGCCCAAGGGCGCCCGGGGACGGGGGGGAAAGAAAGG
>NW_009260349.1:229994-245508 GCF_000687185.1 Egretta garzetta | reverse complement strand
AGGCTCCGAGGTGGATTTATATACAAGGGGGTCCAATTTCAGGAGAGGGAGCTGCAGGGAAGAAAAGCCAGATGATAAAATTTCCTTTGGCTGTTGTTAGGGGTTTTCGCTCCACGCTTGTTTGGAAGGAGGGAGGTTTTTATGAGAGTTTTCTGTTGTGTGTAAATAAATACGCTTCAGTGGTGGGGAGGGTTTCGATATATAAAGCTCCTTGATTTTGAAGTGAACCTGGGAAAGTATAAACGCCTTTGGTTTACGATGGAACGTTACTGGAAAATAGCAAAGTGTTAAAAGGAATGAAAAGCGGATGATAGCGATTTGAAAGGGTCCCTTGCTCGCCTGAGCAAATACGGGTGGGCAGATAAAAGAAGTCTTGAGAGGCAAAAGAGAGATACATATTCAGTCACAAAGAGGACGTGATGCAGCCATGTTTGGCAGCGTGATGGTGGAGCATGGAGCAAAACCTGTTATTGAGGGCTTACAGTAGTGGGCAGGAGACCCGGCAAGCGGTTGTTCATGTGATAGTGGGACGCTAAAAATCTTTGGATAAATCTGTGCTCGGGAGAGGGGGGGAAGAGGAAAACGGAAACAGTGTTTTGAATGGTGAAGTCAAGAATGAGTGGCAGAGGGTCATCTGGCTTGCAGAGGGCTGCAGGATTCCGCTCCTGTGGTTGTGGCTGGTAACCAGTGCGAATTAAGATGTAAACGTATCTCAGCTTTTAAAGTGTCTCTGTGTAGAAGTGGTTATTTTAGACGTGCTAAGCGCTGTCCTTTCTGGGTGCATCACTGGCCTGTTCTGGCAGACGGTTAAGCAAGCATCCCGTTTTGCTGTGACATCGTAGCGGCGTTATAGCTGGACCTGGCTAGAACTACAGTAAATTAGGGAGGAAATGTTTACTGAGAGGTTATTGTGGTATGCTTGTGTATTCCAGAGAAAGAAGGGTGATACAGACAGATGAAATATTGTAGTGATGCTATATTGATTCATCAGTACATAACCAGCTCTGCTGCATGGGAGTGTTTATGGGAAAATCTGCAGTTGTCTCCTTTTTCTGCATTTTGGATGCTTTGAGGGGAGATGAAATAGTTTGAATGGAATTAAAGTAAGACTCAGCGTAACAGTTTTGACACGGGAAAATACATTCTGAATTCTCAGGATTGCCTTAGTTATTTTTGCATTCTTAAAAGTGTGCACGCGATACTGAGATGTTTCTGCACAAGAACAGGAGTAATGGAGTGGTGCTTATAAATAGTTGTTTCTGGTTTATGTAATCTTTGCAGGTGTGTATGCAGTCTGTAACAGTTACAGACTGCTTTTGTAACATACTTTTTTTTTTTTCCCCCCTGAAAATTTTGTTCGTGAAATTGTCTTCGGCAGCAGCAAAGTGTTATTTTTCATGTCTTCATTGTAGTATTTTGAGAAGCATAGCAGGTTACTGAAGAAAAGGGTTGGACCAACAGATCTAATTATTCTAGATACAAATTTGGCAGGAGTGGCTTTAATTTAAATTGGGGAGAGTTTTGGAAACACATTGGTTTCTGGTGCTCTGGTTATTTAGGCCAAAACACTGATTTCTCTCTCCATGTTCTCCCTTCCACTGGGAAAGGAAGCCACACAACCAACCTGTATTTAATATATGCTACCTCCTTTTGCTGATCATGATCATTTTTTTTCTTAAACAAAATTAAATTTCCATTTACCTTACAACTTAGTGTTTGCTTTAATAGTCAGGGAATGGGTCTTTAGGAACAGGCGTTGTATGCAACAAATGCCTGTTTTGCGATTTGCCTGGTGTATGATTTGATGCAACCATTTGAAGGACTGAAAGTTGAGACAGTATCAAGTGTTTCCAACTGTAGTTGAGAAGTTTGAAATTTGCTGGAAAGATTCGTTAGCGTTTGATCAGGCTTGGCTTGCACCCTGTGTCTCTGATGTGCTGATCTATCAGACTCGATACGTGTTCATGATTCACCCCTTTAAATGTAGCTAAGGAGAAGTAGAATCAAGCTTGCTCTTTAGAGCATCTGGAATGTTAATGTGCATGGATTTATGTAGAACTTCTGTTCATTCCTGGGGAAAAAAAAAAAAAAAAAGCTGGTTGCAGAAAGCTTCATACTTCAGAAGGAATAAAATCCCTTCAGCAACATGTAAGTTATTCCCAAGACAGGCTTCTAGCCTTGTGATGTGAGTGTATTCTGTGCCTCTGGCTTGCAAATCCAATTGCAAAGTTCCTATTGATGTTTTACTTTAATTGAGCCTTCTGAGTTTCATTTCAGGGTTGGCCCTGTGAGCGTAAATGGACCCAAAACCAGCAGAATTATTGGAGGTACTAATGCAGCGTTTATATCCCTTATGAGGCTAAATGCTTGGGATAATGAGATCATCTGGGGGCTCCAAGCAATCCAGCGTTACAGAGCAAAACCTGAGGGTCTTGTGTCACCGTCTGTGAGTTCCCTATGTGTGAGCGCACTGTACAGGGCGGCAGCGGCTGTGCTGTGCAGTTTGTCAGTCTACTCAGCCCCTGCAAAAGTCTTTCTGCCCCTTACGCTTGAAACGTGCAGGAGCTGGAGGAAGAAGAAGTGGTGGGTGAAGGACAAAGTACAGTCACAGGACCAAACCATTTTGGTTTTCAGCGCAGTTCAAGAGTAGCATTAAGGGCTAAAAGGTGGGAGGGTATAGTAGATACTTAGTTCGTGTCTGATTCTTGAAACTGGCAATGTTTTCTAAATACTTAGCTAATGTAAGTGGTGAGTAAAGATTACATGTACAGACCCAACTTTTGTACCTTCAGTCAACTACGCTTTGGGGACAATAGGCTGTAAAAGCATACTCGGATCCTTTCACCCTTTTCCTCTCTTGGGTAATGGGGAAGGAGCATAGAGCAAGGCACGTACAGCTATTCTGAAGGGTGCTTCAGCTGGTGAAATGCTACTGTGTGCTGCACTTCCCACCAGTGTCCTTTTGTGTGGTATGCAGCCCTTAAAGCGAGCGGGAGGAATTACATAGCAAACAGCTATAACTAACCTCAGCACTTCTGTCCTTGTCTTTTGAGTGGAAAAAGCTGTGGCTGCATGGTTGGTGTATTGAAGGGAATGAATGTTCTTGATGATGAGTTTTAGTACAGTATGTAGTTTGGGGGAGCTACATGTAAATTTGTGGTTAAGTGGTCGAGGAAAAACTGTCTCTTCAGAACACTGTCACACCGCGTGGCAAGTGCGAGCCGTGAAGTGATTAAATGCGAGAAGATTAATCTTTTTGTCACGAACGTTTCAGAGGTGCAGACACTGTGGGTTTGATGCTTTTTTTTTTCCTCACATTCCACAATGTAAAGTTTAAAAAAAGCCTGGGGAGCAAAGTGACTTAATCAGATTTTTCTTTGACCTTTGTGAAAAGCTGAGCATCTGCTCAGAGCCGTCACTGTCCTTTACACCTGTGAGAAGGTGAATGTCCTGTGTTTGCAAAGGGATAATTTGCTGTCCTTATGGAAGGGGCTCTGTTGGCCAACTCATGTGACTGGCACTTTGGGGACTGCACCTTTGATTGCAGTGTGTTTCAGTACGCTTTAGGATGAAAAAATACACTTTGTGGATATTGTTACTTTTGCTTTATAAAGTTAATTCCACTTACAAATGTGAATTGTCCCTAAACTTTTCATGGTTTAGAAAATTATTATTTGCAGTAATAGTGATTTCTTAATTTACAGTATTAAAACAAGTGGGATTCTTGTAGACCATGTTCGCTTAACAACGTCCTCATTGTCAGATGATGAACCATGGGTGCAACTCTGAGTCAAATGTGAAGGCCCCACTTGCTATCTGTAGCTGGTAAATCGTTTCCTCTTTCAGTACTTGCGTCTCTATTTCATCAGCAGAATTTATGTTTAAGCAGCTGTAATATTGCATTTCTTAAATTTGCTTGAATGCAGTATTGTTCTTCCATAGTATTTATAATGTATGGGTGTTGCATGTAGTGGTGACTCAGTTTGGAAACTGTCTGGAGTACCTAGGTGATTCTGACCTTGGAGGCATTACATAGTGGTGTACACGTCTGTGTGTCTGGGCACAGTAGTCAAATGTGATCTTAAATGAAGGCTCTGTTCTTGTCAGCTTGTTCCCTATAGAGGATCTGCAGAGCTGGACCTAGGTTTGATGTAGCAAGTCTTTTCTTAAGTGGACATCTGGGGTTTTTTGTATGTACCACTGTAGCTGATAGCATACAATGGAAATCTGTGTCTGTGTGATCCCACCCATCCCATTCTCACCACCACCCGAAGCCCAATTCTTTGGTTTTGGGTGTTAACTGTTATTCTCCAAGACTGAAAGGAAGGGGAGATGGTTTCTGAGGGGACAAGGACACAGGTTAGAAGTATTTAGTCTTGAGTGCTAAATCACAAGTTAACTCTGATTGAGAGTTTCCATTGCATAAGGTAATGGGCCTAGCCTTCAAAGGTGGGTGGATGAATTGTTTGCAGCTTAGGACATCATCTTCTGTAGCGATGGCAAATGCTCTTCTGAAAAGTGTATTTTATTGTAAATTGGCTGCGAATTGTTGCAACTTATTTGGTATTATTCAGACAACTCCTAGAGGCAGAGCTGTGCATCCCTGACCCCTTTCTTTGTTTTTAGTAGAATCTTGTTTTCTATTTAGTAACATGTTAAATGTTCTGTAGAGTCTGGAATTTCACCTACAAAAATATACTCCTGGAGTAAGGCACCCTAAAAGCAAACACAGTGAGAGGTTGAGGGGGGGGAAAAAAAAAAAAAGATGAGGTCAGGAGTAAATGAATCTTATTTATAATTTTGGCTTGGTTACTCTAAGGCTCTTGGTAGAAGTTGTATACGACTGCTGGAGATGGGCACTTCAAAGCAAAATACACTTTTCATTAGCTCAGTATTCTGCATAGTTATTTGGACAGTTTTGAGGTGGCAAAATTGTCTGGCATTAATATCGCCTCCTTATTTCACAGTGGATCACTCGCTGTTTTAAGTGGTCAGCCTGCATATGCAGATTATGGAGTGAGAAATTGTTTATAGAAGTTGAATCACTACAAAGTATCTTAATTCTGCAGCACATACCTTTGTGCATTTGCCCAGCACAGGATGGTAGTTCAGGCTGCTGCAGCCTGTAAGTATATGTGCATTTTAAAATTAGGGCTATTGTAGTCTTTTTCATTAGTTTAAAAGTAGTTGATTTTTAAACTGTTAAGATGTGCTGTGTGGGAGCTCCTCTTCTGCTTGCAGGAGCTGGTCAGTAGGAGAACAGGGTTACGTGTGAGGTCCCCGCGTACACCCCTTGGTACCTCCAGGCACTAGGAGTAGAAAGACTCCGATATGGTTTCTGAAGGAGTTGCTGGGTCTTCAGTGTATGAATGGCTGAGTAATTTTGTTTACAACTCTGCTTTGCTTTAGGAAAAAGGTTTTCTATAATATTGTCACCGACCTATTCTTTTAGTTCCTACCTATTCATTAAAGAGTGGAGGATTTACAATCTTTCAGTGTGAGTCAAGACTGCAGAATATCTTTTTTTTTTTTTTTTTTCCCTTCAGTCGCAGACTCTTCCCATTTGTATTGTGGCTGCTCAAGATCCCCCGCTTTCTTGAACCATATGGGAAGGCAGTCAAACATGAGACGATGTTTTTCTGGACTCTGCAGCTCATTAGTGTTACTCATGTTGTGAAACATTCTTTTAAAGCAGAATTTCAAAAGCCATACTCCACATGAAGAGTAGGAGCCACTGCTGCACTGTAACTTAATAACATGCTTTACATTATTGCCTGTGTTGATTGCTGGAAAGGTAACCTGCTAATGAATTTTTGAAATTCACTTTCATCCTGTTTGAAATAACGCTTCTGAGATTAGTTATACATTGAATCCAATCCAGCCATCAAAATGCAATGCTCTGTTGAGTTTCCTTTGTGTTCATATAAATATTTAAAAATAACTTCCCCTTTCAATATAATCATGCACTTTTCAGATGAAATTTGTCTTCCTCCTTCCACCCCTAGAAACTCTGTTTTTTCTATTTCACTTTTTAAAAAGGGTAAGCTGGTTAAATTGGTGAGATGAAAAACCACTGTTGTCTCTTGGCGTATTGCAGTCTTTGTCCTTTTCAATCAATGGCTTTGGCTCTAAAATACAAAATGGGAAGAAGCAGTATGTATGTTGTATGTATGCACATAGGTGTGTACAGGATACGATGGCTTTAGTCTTTCTTCTCAGGCAGGTGTGCAAAGGGTGATTTGGATCCCTTTGGAATTTTTACATGATTACTTTGCCTCTGTGTTGTCTGGATAACCTTGTTAACCTGATCAATAATTTCTTTTGGCACAGTTTATTTAAAAAATGTTTGTTGGCATTACTAAATAAAAAGTTTCTCTGGATCTAAAAATGGACAAAAATGTAGATGAGGTTTCTAGATTACTTACAGCACAGAGCAGTGCAGTTAAAGTGCAAGAATGACGTGTCGATTGCCCAGTGTTCATTGGCGATCACTGAAGCGGACATGCATGTTCTAAAGCACGTAAAGAAGCAGTTCTGTTGCAATGTTGTCCCTTCATTTATTTGGGGAAGAGTCAGCCTAATTGGAAAAACAACCAAAAGAACAACAACGATCCCCCAGACACCCTTAGAAAGCCAGTAAAGCATTAAAAGTTGAAATGGGGTCTCTTGGGAATTAATGCCTCGTTTAGAAAGGTGGTCCCCAGTGAGCTACAAGTTATCCAGGTAGTTCTTAATCCTGAGGAAGTGCCACCGTGGATTATCATTCTTCTTCTTGTAGCTGAAATAACACAGTTTTCTTATGTTAAATATGTGTCACTTGGCTGTCTCTTGTTGGTATTTTTCAAGTGCTTCTGCTTAGTACCTAAAGAGGTTTTAAAGCAGATCCTTGAATTCTACCATTTTAGTGAGGCTGGTATTAGTGCTCCTGGTAGCATTTATGTATCTGAAGGGAAAAGGTCATTTGTGGTGCTAATACTTACTCCCGTGTGAACAGCACATACAATTTATCTCATAAATTACTAATTTCTATAGTTCAAAAATTTTACTTTCATTGAACTGAGTCTGTGGATATGCGGATAAAGGAGTATTAGCTATGTGACAGGAAAATGGTCATCTTGCAGAGATACTGAGAATACTGCTTGTAACTAACTTGACTCCTGGCATCAGTTCAACTCCCCTCCAGTTACCTCGGGGAAATTGCTTATTGGGTGCCTTGGACAGTTTTCTCTGGCTCGGTCTATACTGTAGGCTGAGCCGGTAGCTGCTCTTAGTATGAAGGTTATTTAACACTTTTATTGAAGTCATATTTTCTGCTGCTTAAATTTTTTTTCCAAGTTAGTGTGCTCAGACTGCAATTTTCTTTCTTCTGTGCCTGCCTCACATTTTTTTGTATTTCTGATTAGTCAGGTTTGATCAGTTGTTACCAAGGCTAGTGTCTTGCACGTACTAAACACGATGCGTCTTCAGTTTTGGAAAGCTGTAGCGTTCCCATTCATTGGAGCAAGGTTTTGAAATTTGGCAGACAATAGCTGTTGAACAGGGATATGCCTTCTGCTCTTCTTGAGAAAATCTGCCCAAATTAGGCAAACTTGTAAGTCTTTGGAAAAATACCACTTTGCAAGTACTTGGTGAAGATATTAGTGCTGAAGTCTTCAGAAGTTTCAGCGTGTGCTGAGTGCGTTTTGGCCTCGGAGGGGTTTTTGTGGGACAAGATGATGCAGTCACCCGCAGAATAGTTGAACATGCCTCAGTCTGGGCCTTGCAAGAATGCAGCCAGACTTTCCATGTCATGGCTGCTCAAGGCCAGGGTGGAGGTTGGCAGCCTCTTGAGCTCTCAGATTCCTTCAGTGGCACCCAGCGGTGCAGAGGAGGAAGATGGCTGGAACACAGTCCTGCACGAGTGGGGTCTGGGCTGTACTAAAGAAGGATAATGTGCATGGGCAAGTTGGGAGCAAGTGGACTTACAGCTAGGAGAGGAAGGGGATGAAAGGCATGGCTGCACTGGGTCATGCTAAAGGTCCATCTGACCAGCAAACTGTTTTTTCTCTTTTTGTGTTCACCCAAGGGCAAGGAATGGGGGAAGAGATGCTGTGGTCAGAGAGAAACCTAGCTGATTCAAGAGACCAAATGTGGTGGGGAAGAAGTAGAGCTCAGACTAGGATCTGGTTACAGAAGCTTGGAGTTGCTTGTTTAGGAACCATTCCTGTGACTGGAGTGCCAAGAGTGATGGGAATGGGGTCGTTTGAGGAGAGGCAATTTGAATTGGCAGTTCTGGTAGTAAAGTCGGGGAGGATGAGAGAACTGGGACTAACTGGACAAAGGAAACAACAGAGAGGAGCTCAGGAGGAGAAAGGGAGTTTAAACAGAAAAGCCAAGGAACCAGTAACAAGGAAACAGCTTGGATAAAAAGCGTGTGGGGAGAGCAGGGCTGGGCTCTGGGTAGGGCGGGTGGGATTGCGGCTCGCAGCCAGGCAGGAGGTGCAATGGGATTAGAGCATTAGGTGCGGCAAGTCAGGAGTTTGATGGGATCAGGAGAAAGTGTAGTGGGTACACAAGGGGAAGGAAGAAGCATGGGTCAAAGGATGAAGGTTAGATAATAAAAAGAAGAATAGTGAAGGGACCTAGCAGTCCTCTTCTGCATGCTTGGTTTTGTAGCGTTGCTATTTTTATAGCTTTTTCCATGTAATATTTAAGTAGAGTTGACTTACTGGTTTGAATGTGTGCACGTTGATTTCTGTGGTTGCATTTTGCATCTTTACTCGCTGTGGAAGAATATTTGACCGCATCCCCAGTTGAGAGCTGTATCCAGGAGTGTGTGCACTGCTGTTTTTCATCCACCCATTCTGTGCAGAAAGCTTTGAGGAATTGTTTAGCAAATAGGTTTAAAATGTCTTCAAATGACATTTTTCACTCTGCATTATGCTTTCTCTTATGCAGAGATAAATGCTTTAACACGTTTATCTTGTATTTACAAAAGGAAAAAAATGATTGGCATGCAGCAGTGAGTGAATGGAAGTGTGTTTTTGCAAACAAAAGCTGAATGGGGAAGGGAAATATTTCTTGCCCTCTTGAGGGCTGTTGATCTGTCAAATGTGGGTCTTACAGGAGTGGCATTCATTAAGAATGTGTAACTAAGGTTTTGCTGTAGTAAAAGAAAAACTGTCAGTGGATGAACCAGGAGAGCTGGGATAGAGCACTACATAAATATTTTTTCACTTATCCCGCCTCTCTCTCCCAAGTATAACAACCTGAGATACTTCTGCTTTTGCGTTGCCACTGGAAAAGCCTGAAAATAAAGGGTGAGAGGAGAGGTTTGTATATACTGGTCAAGTGCCCTTATTTCCTTACAGCTCTTTGGAGTTCTGAAACATCTGTGTTTCACAGAGGTTGCTTTTTGGCACATGTTTGTAACTTAACGTGTAAAAGCTGAAAAACCATGTAGCACAGCTTTGCTACAGTTTTTGGTGCGCAAAAAACCTCTAAGGATTGGTGAGTAGCTTCTTTGCTGCTTTGCTCCGAGAGGCTGCCATCAGCTGATCAGAAAGGCTACATTCTCCTGAAGGACAGCCAGCCTACCCATGGTGATCAAGGCATTCACTGCTTAAAGATACTGTCGCATGCTTACCCGAAAACCAGAATTGTAAGCTGTGCAAATGCACCAGCCTGTCCTTTAGGTAATGAGAATGCGTATCACATGACATGTGTGACTCTGTTCCTATTTAAATCAGTGCCCTGGGGATTTACAGCCTTATTTTTGGAATGGGGGGGATAGCTAGGTTCCAACTCTATTTAAAGACAAAATAATGTTTCTCTGGCTGTGTGGCTGCATTCAGTCTTCTAGGATGCAATCAAGTAGCCCGGGAAACAACACTGGAACGGTGGAAGCATGCATCCGTTCCCGGGATAGCATGATATGAACTGTGACCACTTCTATACCTCATCTGGATAATTGTGGGATGTCTTTTTTCTTTTTTTTTTGCATTGTGGCTTTTGCTTTGATTTTTGTCTCTGTCATCCTTTAACTTGTATTATGTATAAAATTGTTGAAAGCTCCTTTTCCAGAGGTTGGGTATGATTGGCATGAAACCATCTCAAAATAGGAAAGCTATAATTGTTGGAAGAAGATGACTTTTGCAAGACGTGCTGTTGTGAAACACACACACACCCCTAACTCAGGCATCTTGGGAGATCTGCATGGTTGTTGATGCTTTTTGAAAACACTTAGTCTTGAATAGAAAGCTTGTGTAATCATAGTGCCAAAATTTAATGTTTGTGGGAGTGTGTTGAATTGTTCCAGCTAAGAAAAGCCTTCACTGAGCTAAACAACATAAATATAAATATTTCACTTGGTTATTAGCAGTTGAAGTGCTTGGTGGTTAGGAACAGCATGACGAAGTAGTGCACTCCATTCACACAAAAGTCAGAAGATCTTTTATATAGCATGCATGGTTTTCATGCGCATGACTACAACAATTTTTATTGAATGTTGAATCTGTTGTTGCCTTAGCTTTTGTAGTTTGCTTGTGGGTTAATCCCTGGGAACAACAACAAAAAAAAACAAACCTGGAGCATTGTCAGAGTAGTAAAAAGCTAGAATTCATGCTTCTTGAAGAGTTGGACAAGTGAAAAAGCATCGAAATAGCGGAGATTCAAAACCTATTTTATAATTAGAATGCACGTGCAGTGATTGTAAGTGACTGGTCAGTGGAGCAATGTTGATTTCCCTCTGGGGGAGAGGCATTCACCGAACCTTCTCAGCAGGGGGTGAGATTGATTCCTTAATCAGAATAGCAACAATCCATCCTGAAGCTTCCTCAAGGTATTAGGGCTAAATTAAACAGTCTGGGACTAATGTGTAAGCCCTAATGCACTTCAAGAGGCTTTCTTGGATAAAGAGAATTTTGAAAATAATCAGAAGATGAACCCAAAACAAAAAGAAAAAAGCCACAGGCTCAAATCACCCTTAAAAAAGGGGACTGTAATACATTTTTTTCTTTGTGTGGTGCACTGCTTAATGCTCAGATCCTCTTAGGGAAGAAAACAAAAAATGCATGAACTATATAGCTCTATTCATGGCATTGCATTTATAACTTGTTTTTTCTCCTTTGTGTATGTGTTCCATAGCTGTTCCAAAAATAGATATGGTTACAAATACTAAATTGATAGAATTAAACATCTTAAAGCCAGGAAATACACCATTTTTTAACAACAGTCACTACTGAGGAAATGTGGGTTCCTATGCATATTGTATTATGTCTTAATATTGCAAAATTTTAAGATTGTGTTTACTTGTCTGCATTTACAGAGGCTACAATTATGCATTAATTTACTGAGGATAAAAATGTCATGGTTGCATTCAGCTTTTCTGGAAATCCTTTCATTAACTTGAATGACGAATGAAACAGTATGACTGAGCTGTAGTCTGTATATAAAGTGCTCATAAGCAAGAACTAACTATAATATGTCAGTAGCCTTGCGGGATGTGCTTACTGATCGTTATGAAAGTCATTCATACACAGGAGTACTACAAAAAAAGTGAGGTAGACCACATGGCATTTCTTCAGTCTTAGTTCTTGGTCACTTTGTCTCAGTCTGCACACAAGTCAGGTGACAGGTAATTTTCTTTTTACAGAATACTGGAATCCTTTACAAATATATCCAGAAGGCCTGAGGACTTTATAAAAGCTGGAATCTTTTAGGGTGACTCTTTGTTAATAAAGTCTGTGAAGACATACTGAATGTCCCTGGTGGAAGTTGGTAGATGCTCTCAAAGACCTCTGACTTCAGAGATGCTCTGCCAAAATATTCTACCATAACATAAACTTTGTTGGTCCCACTGGTTCATGGCCCACCAGTTTGTGTTAGCAGCCAAAACTCCATTATGTAGGGAGAGGGGTTTAAACTTTAGGGTTTGTGAAAAATAAGCTCTTTACTTTCCCTGTCTTGGCTGAGAGCCATAGCAGTTTCAGTCAACCTTTGGACCAGAGTTGTAGCTTCCAGAGACTATTTTAATTGGAAGGTATTGTCATTAGGACAACTGAAGAGCACCGAATGACCTCGTTGTCCTTGCTGTGGGAGGCAATGTTCTTGTCAAATTGTGAGAAATTCCCTCTGTGTACATCGGTAAGCACAGATTTGTTTTCCTGTTTCCCCCTGCTCTGTATCAGTCTGGTTCAGAGGCCAAGCTTGCTTTCCCTGCTTGGCAGCTAAAACATGTAGTTTTATCAAGTCAATATCCTCTTCCATATTTTTAGATGATTCAACTGCTCATCAAGCAAATGGTCTATCCCTGTGTTATAAAATAGTTGGGGAGTCATGGGACGTTCAGGGAACTGTGCCCAGAAGCTCCAGTTGCTGTATGAAGATCAGTAGCTCTGATCCATCCAAGTCAAAGGTTGGACAGGAGGTTCCTGTTTGTTCTTCTTCAAACAAAGGCATTTCTTCTGTGTTCAAGTGCTCTTTAATCCAACAGATGAAGCTGCAGCAATGTAATGGATGAAAGCTGAAGTAAGCAAAGCATAGGTATGAGGAAGAGTGAAAGGAGAAGAGGAGGAAGGCTGGCACCTTGTTATTTTTAATAGCAGGAGTTGATACAGATTGCCAAGGGACTGGTAGAATTTCTGTCAGAAGGAGTGGCTGTATATTGAGATGAGAGTCTCTGGGTCCACCGTAAGCTTTGGGGACCCTTGGTCCTGTCGTGCCAGCGGTGGCGTGGGATTGCTGTAGCAGTTGCCCTTCAGCTGTGGGTCTTCCTCTCGCAAAGTTTACGAACCTGCGAGCTCTCATTTTGTCATCCTGCAGAGCAGTTTAATCTGTGACTGACAGCTCCGGATTGCTTGTGGGGATATTGCTGGATGCTTACGATACCGACTCATTCGTTAGGGATATGATAGATGCTCTGATTTCTTGAAATTACTTTCTGAGTAAGCATTTTGGAGCATGAACACTGGGAAGATTTTTGTTTGTTTTGTGGTTTTTTTTTTCTAAGGCAGTTCAGTTTACCTAAGAATTGTATTTATACAAGTCCAGATTTGGAAGATTATACCGATCCTATATTTTGCGTTCAAGTTAAAAAGAAAATAGAACAAGGAGTATTTTTTGGATCTTCCTGTCCCAAGATAAAATGTTAATTACTGTTGTATAAGTGAGACAAAATATTTTAACATCTGTGTTTTGAAATATTGCTTTAAAGTTTATAAACCATATGATTTGTAAACCATGTGAAAGTACAATGAAATAGGGAATTATAAAGGTGACAAGAAAGCAAAGATATGAAAAGTTTATATAACTGTGGATTTTATCTGCAGTAAAATTAATTTTTGCCTAAATTACAGCGTTTTAATTGTAAAGAGAGGATAAAATAATGAGATTTATTTTTACCCTGCCACCACAATCTGTTCTAATACGAAGCCCTTATGATAAGCTTTGTCTTGCAGAGCACTTGCACTGGTGTAAAATGTTGCTTAGACTATTTATCTTCATTAGTGTATCTGTTATTTTAGAAATTGCTTTTGTTTTGTGCTGTTGTTCAACTAAATCACATTTTATAAAAGACTGAACCTTATTCTTCAGCCCTTAACTTTAAGAGTAATTTCAATTATTTCAGTGCAATTAAGAGCTGAAGCTCTTGGCTCTTTGTTTACGCACCCGTTGTGTCTGTCTGCATTATGGGTCTGTGGCTTTTTTTCGAGGTTAATAAGAAATTTAGATCATTGTGCTTAATTTAGTAATGCTGACTCTGCTCTCCAAACATCTGTCACTGTTTGCATCAATGTCTGTGCAAGGCAGGGCAATATTCAGAACCTTCAGTCTCATTTCAGGCACATGTTTTTCTAGAGGATTTGTGTCTCTAGTATCCCCACTAAGAAATTATTCTCCAATACACGCAGATGCCTTACACTTTAGTCTTGAGCTCTGGTAAAGTAAATTTTCTCTTTTCTGACGTTCTGCAGCAAGACCCATTGTTTTGTTAATATCCCATTCCCCTGTCCCCCCATGCATCTTACTTGCCATGAGTAGATTATTTATTTTCAAAGACACTGTTCTTTTTTGTCTCTGTCTTGCACTACTTGTAAAACGAATTCATCTCACCATGTACTTTAGAACTTGCAACGTATGTTTCCAAAAATGTCGACTAAAGTGCAACGTGATAACTTCTTGCAGGCTTGAGTGCCAACTCGGAAGTGTCTTGTTTAATGAAGGAAGGGGTCTGTCAGATCAATTGAATATACCAAGTGTCATAGAAGCAGCAAATAACTTGCTCTGATTATAAGACTCCAGAACACTGGAGGAGGCTTGCTGATAGTAACTTGGTATTTTAACGTAATGGGAAGAGGTTTTGTTTTGGTTTCAAGTGTTTTGAGGTAGGGAGTTTTTTGAGGTTACATTTGCTCTGATGAACTCTAATATCCAAAGCCAACATTTCTTACACAAAAATGGGAACTTTGCCTTTAATATCTGCTTTGAAACTAATTGCTCTAATACCACCTCGTTCCAGTAGTAAATGAGTTAAAGTGCACCCAGCAAGACTGTTGAGGAGTGCCTCAGAGTGTAACTTACAGGATGTCAACCCTTGAAACACTTACAAGTCTGCTGTTTTAGTAAGTGCATTGCTTAAAGTGTTGTGCTGTTCCAGAATTCCCATTTACTCTTTTATTTATTTATTTTATGAACCTGGGAGGAGTTGTTGCAGCAGTTGTTGCTGGAGATCCCACCCTCATTGTGCTAGGTGGGCATTGTGCAACCCAGGCATTGATGGGCCCTTGCACGCTGTGTAATACAATTAAAAGACAAGCAAGATTAGAAGGATGGAGCATGTGTCACTCAAAGATGTGGAAATCGTACACAGGTCTCAGGCCTCTCCCATCTCATGATTCTTCTGGTCTGGGGGGAAAAAAAATAGTAATTTCTCTTGCACCCACATTTTCTGTGAAAGTCCTTATGTGTTGTGAAATTGTAGAGTGCTGCATAGTTACTGTACTCTGAGATGAAGTTAAAAAGTAAAACAGAGGGTATCTATTTTCTATCTAATATCTTCTTACGTTGAAAATCAATATAGTATGCTGATAGATACCCAAAATAGATTCTCTATACTAGAACACACTTCAAAGAACTACTTTTCCAATATACCAATTAATTGCCTTCAATTAAATAGGCAAAAAATTAAATACAACATCAATATTTAATGGCATCTGCTTAAAACCCTCCCCCTCTAGACTTGAAAGAGAGGCTGGAATGTGTGTGTGTGTCTGTGTTTTCTTTTCATTTAAGGAGTTAATTACTTACTCCTTAAAGATGCAAGATGCCCTTCATGGCCCTGCTCAGAAGTAATGGGTTGTAGGAAACAGCTTCATTTCTCTTTGTAGGCCCTTACGCTGTGAATATGCATTTGGATGTTACCAGAGAGTTTCTGTTCCCTGAATGGCATGAGGTTGTCTCCACCTTTCAGCAGGCAGGCTCCTCCAGTTGAAGCAAGCGTGCAGAAGTAATACTGAAAGTGGGCTGTAATTTTTCT
>NW_009260349.1:219468-229938 GCF_000687185.1 Egretta garzetta | reverse complement strand
ACATTGCTTCCTCTTCCGCTGCTGAACAGTGCAGCTACAAGCTGACCTAAATTTATGGTTCTCTTGCGAGCTGCCAGTCTACTCTTGAGCTGTTTGCAGTATTTTTGTAAGTGAACCGCCTGTATTCATTGTTATTGTTACGTTATCAGCTGCTTATTTTCAATGGCAGGCTTATGGAGAAGTGAATTTGTAACAGATTTGCATATAATTTGTGGGCACTGTTTATTCCAAATAGACCTGTAGAGTTGGGGAATCCATTACTTTCTGGAAGCAAAGCGAACATTTGTTAGATTTCCTCCCACAATGGTAGAAAAGAGCAGCACTGTGCTTGCCATCCTCTTTTGCTACTTCATGGTTTGTTATTGCTGTGATAGGAAAACACACGTAGCACATTATAATGTAAGCATTCCCTCTCTTCAGTTTGTTTTTTGTTGTTGTGGTAGCCTTCTACTTGATCTTCCAAGAACATGAGAAGAGTGGAAAATGGGATCATGTAGCTGTGCAGGTTTATTCACAAAATTTCACCACATCTGCTCTGTGCGCAGCACGTTTTTCTATGACATGGTCTTAGTAAAGCAATTCATTAAGAAATATTCCTGCAAAACATGTTGGGCTATAATACCGACTCAAAACTTGACCAGCAGGTCTCCACTACTTCTATTACAAAGATTTTAATAACACTGAACTGTAGTTTGTGTTAGTCCTTTAATAACATCATAATTTATGTGGGGTGGTGGTATTTTCTTTTTTTTTTTTTTGTTTGTTTGTCTTCAAGACAGAATGCTTTTTATCGCCGTCCCAGTAATCAGTCCAAAGTACAGCAAGCGGCTTTACGCTTGGAAAAACTGTAGCACCCTTTCAGAAAATATCTTTGGTGCCTCAGATTTTTTCAGTCTGCTAACACATTCAGAACACAGGACAAGCAGCTTAAGATCTGAATGAGATTGTTCACCAAATGAGTTGGTGCAGCATATTAATTTGCTAGCACTTCTAAATGCCTGCAGTGTTACAAGAGCCTGCAATGTCACTAAAATACCAGGAGCTTTGTTGGCTCTAAACTCCTTAACAGAGAGTTTTAAATTCTTGTCTGCTTGCTGTAGCCTTACCAGCTTTATAAAGAATTTCAAGATCTGTATTTGAAAAATGTTGTGCATCCTCGGCTTAGCAAAGTTAGCAAGAATCTTTTCCTGGTAGTATTAATGGCCTTGGAGTATCATTGTGTTCTAGATTTTATTGTATAGCTCATTATTATATGAGGCTCTTATTAGTGCTTTTATCTAGATGGCAGTGGATACAGTTATTGCATGTTTTGATATGCTTTTAATCTCAATGGACAGTCCAGGAGTTATGGTGGAAAAAACAGTTGCCTTTACAGTGAGGTAGACTAACATAATATGGTTTTAATGAGGCTGGATGCAGTCAACCTGATTTTTTTCATATGTACTTTCCATTCCATCGTAAGTTCGTAAGTTGGTATTTAAATGCCAGGGTAGAACTGATATGACACTAAACCATTTTTTCCTTTTCCTCTTTGTGTAGTAAACCAACCCTCCCTCCCCCCAAACCAGTATTCTGTCTGGCAGCTCTGGGAGAAGAGGGATATGAATGGGGTTTTAAAACTACAAAAAGTTTCAAACTTCTTAGAAGTCTCTTTTTAAAATGGATGCTTTTATTCAGAGATTGAACCCAAACATTTTAGTAAAAGCTGCCTAGATGGGTAAAGCATAATTTTATTACCTGCTGCAGCACGACTTCGATCTGAGGTTTATGAACTAGTACTGACTAACTGTTCAGAACCAGGAATTGAATATGAAGCACTTAGGAATGGAATTAAAACCCAACCAACCAACAACATTTTGTGCTGTCCCTTGTTTCACTGATACTGGATTTCAGCAAATACATAGTACTGGAAGATGGGATGGGCAGAAAGAAGTGGTCAGACTGGTGTGATGTGTGGCTTTTAGTCTTAGCTCCAATAAGCACTGTATTAAATTGGGTAGTGCTTTTCCTCATGTCTATGTCCAAAAACTAGATTAATAGAATCAGACTGTTTACTGATGTAATTCCCATCAGGGTTGTGAAGATGCATGCTTATTCAAGCCTTGTGAAGGCTTGCAGTGTGTATCATGGAACTATCCCCACTGTTACAGCATGTGTTAGAAAATACTCACATGGTTTTTTCGGAACCCAAGGACATGAGCTTGTTGTCACCAAAAGACTGAATTACCCCTTTTTCTCAACTAGACTTGCCTGTCCAGCTTATGAGCAGAATATCCTTGCTGAGGAAAGCAGTCCTTACTTAAAGGATCAAAGGATGTTGCTTTTCTTGCTCAGGATGGTGAAACATTATTTATTCCTGCCGCTTAGGTTTCCAAGTCATATTGGTCAAAAGAGAATGTAATTGTGGATGTGTTTTCATGAAATGTTCTTACTATTGTACTTTGAGAGGCCGGAGGCTTTGTAGGGAGCCAGGCTAGAAGGTTTGTACAGTCAGTCAGTAGACACCCTACTTTCTAGAAACTGTAATTTTAGGTTATCTTGGCCAGCACAGTATGGTTAGAGTGCTGAACTTGAGCTTTATCCGTTGGGGCTCAGAGTGTGGCCTTACTACAGCATCTTTGTGGGACTGTCAGCAAACCACTGTGTCTCGCTCGTATTCTGGTTCCCCGCTTGCCTCCGATTTCACTGTGGTCCCTGTTTCAGATCTGTTAGGTGTACAGGAGCGCTTAGCACAACGGGGCTGCTGTTAGAGCTGGAGGAGCTTTGCTGCTGCTCTGGCTTGCTTCAAATGTTCTCTGATCAGGTGGCTGGGCACTTAAAATTTATGGATGGTAGAGATAATTGTGTTATAAAACTTTAGTTCTGTATGTTTCATGTTTATAAAGGCAGGAAACACCCATTTTACGAAGCTTGGTGAGCCATGATCTCTATTCTTGTATGAATGCTTGTTTAGTGTGATGGAGTTAAATTTACCTTTCTCTTGTCATTGCCTCGCGTCCTGTGGAGAATCTCGAGTATCCTCGAGTAGCTCGGATGGCTCCATCGCAATCCGCAGAGCGTTGTGCTTGGCTGTGTGCGTGCTGCTCTGTTGACTCTGCAAACCTGAAATGTGTGTGGGAGAACTTTCTCTTGTATTCTAGCGTGTAATTTAATTGACATTTGTTTGGTAATTTGCCTCAGATTAAATTATTCGTTGTCACTACTGAACAAGTGCTTTGTGTGCTTTTGGTGGGTCAGCATTTTGTACAGTATTTCCCCTTTTTTATTCCACCTACTTTGATGCATTCATTTATTTTTGCTGCGATCTTATTACTGAGAGCTGAGAGAGGCTTCTGTTGGAAGGCGGGGGGGGAGACCCAGTGGAGTTTCAGAGAGGCTTTATACAGTGATTATTTGGTTAACGGAAATACTTTTCCTCAGATTTAAACTTTGATTTAACACACGTTCACACTGTAATTAATGGGAGTTGTTATCTGAAGATAAACTTTACAGAAATGGAGTAGAACTGAGCATGAGAAAATAGGAGTATATGCTGTCTCCCTCCAAAGGAAAAGAAAGTTATCAGAGAATCCTTGTCTATTGACAGCAACGTACGCTTTGATGCACAGGTGGATGTTTCTGATCCTTGGCAAGACTTGTCAGTGGTACAGTTGCCACACTAGTTTTGCTTTGACCATATTTTAGTTTGTTGATTGTAGATAATTCTGTGGCCATACAGGTGATTTTGTCTTCTGCGGAGGAGAGGAGACATGGTAAGATTCAGCTTAAAGTTTGAGTATTTTATGCAAGTGGGCTCAGTCTGAAACAATGTTGTTTTCAAAATCAAGACGAATGGCCTGACTCGACGAAGGACTGCAGAGCGCATGCAAATGCAGCAGGGGTTGGTCCCTTCTCTGAAATGCTTATCAGCTGAAAAGCTGAGATGAGAGAGGGAATAGGTAATAGGAAAATATTTGACAGGATGTTAGCTGAATGTCTTGGTTGCCATTTTATAGCTGTAGGAAGAGTTGGGTCTTACTGTAATAAAAAAAGCTGTATGACAAACCCCAATAGATGGATTTAAGGAATAGTGTCTTTTCCATCTTTTCTTCAGCTCTTTGCTTATTTTCTATTTCTGGCCTAGTTCCAGAATTAATCTTTTTTTTTTTTTGCCCTTTTTCCAAATTAATTTTTTTTTTTTTTTTTTTTTTTTTTTTTTTTTGCCAGTGTTGCTTGAGCCTTCTTCACAGAGTGGAGTGTATGAGTGGATAATACTGAATTATGAAATGCACTTTGAACAGAGTTTGTTAACAAAAATTGAAGTGATCAACTTTGTGTTTAAAATACAAGTTGAATTTATGCCTAGGTTTGCAGGCATTTAAAATGCTGTGTACTCAGAACAACAGCATCGTTCTATCCGTTGCATTAGATTTCCTGAATCTCTCTCTCCGAGAAGTCTCCTATTTCAGAAACATAACTATTTCTTGGATCAGAGCAGAAGCACCAAATCTAATTTCTGGGTTAAAAATGGAATGCAATGGCAAATAGAAATACTTAAGGCATAGCAGTAATCGTATTGGGTCCTGAGTGTGAAGTGGCCCTTGGAAAATCTAGGACTATTTGTAATGTCATGGTATTTAAGATATTAAAAGCCTTTTGAACCCCATCTGCAAAGGAGTGCTTCCGTCTTTTTCAGCTGTTAGTTACATTTCATTTGGAAAAGAGACGAGGGAACAGTAAGTTTACAGATTTGCACTTTTCATTTGAACTTCAGTGAAGGGCTTTGGACATGCTGGGGGGGTGTCAGGGGGACGGGTTATTTTTTGACCCTAGGTATTGCCATTATTATTGCTCCAGTGATTCTAGGAGGCAGCCTCCAGTTAAGCAGAATTACACTGACTTTTACAACACTTTTCCAAGCATCTGCATAAACATCCCAAGGACACCGTGCCTGCAGTGGAGTTGGGCAGTCAGTTCTCAGAGTGCTTCATAGCCAGAGGAGGAGGTGAAAGTGAGTCAAAGGAGTAAAGGCTGTTCTCTTCTGTTTAATAAATAAATACACCTTTGCATTAGCATCTGTGTGGAAAAGTGATTTACATGCATGCTCCGTTCTACACCTGACAGGTGATTTATTTAATGCAGATGAGAAGATCAGAAGTTTTGCTATTGAGAATACCAGGCATACCTGGCGAAGCCTTTACTTTTTTTTTTGTTTGTTTTGTTTTTAAATGAAGCCCATATGGGCTACATTTAGATAGAGGGAGGTCAAGGACTCTTCTTTTGCAAAGTTTAACAATGTCACTGATTTTTTTTCTTAAGTGGTTATATAAAAATAATCAAATTAAATCCCCCCAAAACCGAACAAAAAAACCCCATGAATCAAATATTATTCCTTTAAGAATTCAACAGAATGCGATTGAAAGTCAGGGGTTCCTGAACTACAGCTGTGTGCTTAGAGCAGCATCGTATTTGAAAAGGTTTGTTATTAATGACAAAATCATGCACTTTGAGGATGCGTAGAACAGCTCAGATGTTCTACATGATGAATCCAGTATGGCACTGGTTTACAAAGCAACTGGGCAAAAAGCTAGTTTCCCCAAAATAAATTCCCACAGACTGCTACAGTTAGAAGTATTGTTCGTGTGGGGAAGATTCTGCTTTTGTAATTCAGTATGGTTTTGGACAAGAGGACAGAATTGCCTTTTTTGTGTGCGTGTCGTCTTTTAAATGGATCAGCAGGCTTGTTTGGTTTTCTGTTGTAGTCCTTCGTGCAATATGCAGGAACACTGTATGGTTCATTTTTAATAATTAGTACACAGCTGCCCAAAGGGGAAACTGTGGGCAAGAGATCTTGTTGATCTTTGTTTTAACAGCTGCTATTATTAAGGGAGAGCTTCGCAGAATGGAAAAAAAGAGGATGAAAATCAGTCAACAGTTAATCCAAAGATGTAGCCAGGCACCAAAAGATTTACTGGGAATTAGTTCTAAAATTGCATTTGTTCAAATTATTTTAGAATAAAAGAATGGGTGTGTATTAAATCAGGGAAGTGGGATGGTGCTGGGGAACAGTGAAAAGTTGCAACATTGTCAACTGAAAAATCTTACTGGAACAACAACAACATATATTTAGCATTGTTACCATGCTGCAACTCCTGAGGGAGGCAGCTCGGATCTGGAGCTCTGCTGCAGCTCATGATTTATACCATCCCAGCAGCCGAGCGATACGCACCAGAATCTGCTCATTTTCAAAGCTCTTGTTTATAATACACAGAACAGTGAATCCCTGTGGGTCCTTGCAGCTTTCAGTCTGCAGCTCTGGATACTGTCAGCAAAAGCCAAATCTTTGTCCCATTCCTATTCCCCCAGGGTGAGGAGAAGGAAGAGGTTAGCATTGCTTTGTTTTGTTTCTTTGTTTTTTAAACGAGTTTCGGGAGTATTACTAATGCTAATGGTAGAGATGCATCATTTCTCTGGGCCCCAGTAGATTTTTAGTGGTTATGAGCCTTTGCTTAGCTTTTGTGTAGCTAATGAGTCTGGATTTTAAGATGTTAGATTCTGCTCCTTATCCCCGTATCTGGTAGGAATAAGTTCACTTAAATTGTTTGAATTGCACTGGTATCACTAAAAGGAGAAGCAGCGTGTGCATGTTTGTCTTCAGTTTAAATAACTGAACATGTACAGAAAAAGGTTGAAATGCACTCAGTCCTTCCATAAAAATAGCTGGTATTTCTGACCTTACATCTGGCATTAGTTGAGGTTTCTCTCTTCTTATCTTGCTCTTTAAGAGCTTTCTTATATCCTGGGTTGTAATTTGCACATTATAATGTATTTTGAAACAAAACTTTGTCCCATTCTGGGGTTTCTTGCATGTATTTTATGAGCAGAATTGTATGCTTGGAAAGAAGTGTTCATTTCTGAGTGGTCTGCTTATGACAGATGGTTCTCATTGTGGTGAAGTCGTGCAGTGCCTCAAACCTCAAAATGTATAAACTTATTTGAAGGAAATGAATTGCTGCTGCAGCATGGCCATCTATGAAGAGTATCCTTGGACAATGCAAGCAATGTTTTTTGAGCTGCACCTTTTCCTTATTTGAAGAAAACTACTATCATTTTCAAGAGCATGAAATTTTGACACCTCTAATAGGCACATTTCTTCTTTCAAGAGATGTAACAACTTTCTTAAAAGTGTCACCAACTGACAACAGCAAGATGACTTGTGGCAAGTCTCTTAACGCCTCTGTATGGCCTTTCAGGTAATTGTTTGAATAAAAATGAAACAGCACCTATATAATGCTCTATACTAGATGGACTTACGTTCTTCCACATTTGCCATCCGGGGCATGTAACCTACATAATTTCACATAAAAATCTCCCTTGTTCCAAGAACACCAGGCTTTCCATTAGTCTTTTGCCTGCAAAAGAACCATCTTCTTGTCCCTAACTATCAGGTATCCTTTGGTTCAGTCGCTGTTTCTTTTAATCACTTATAATCGCTCATCAGCTCTCTCCTGCTCCATTTGAGCTGTTCACATCCTCCTGCCTTCCCACTCCCCAGATTTAATTATTCCTCTCTGTTGTCTTACCTCTTGCAGAATCTTTTTAAGCAGCTGCAGTGCTAGCGACCACATCCTCTCTCGTATGGCACATCCTCTCACACCTTCCTTCCTGGCTGCTGTGTTAGCACTGTTACTTGCCCTGTTGCTATAGAGGGACCACAAGTTCTGCTTTACCACATCCTTTGTAGGATACAACAGGCTGAGGGGGAGGAGAAGGCTTGGTTTGACACCAGGATGACAGAGGTGGAGGGTTTGGGGGTCTAACAGGTCTGGGCTCCAATAGGTTTGGGCTCAGGTGGGGAAGACTGGCTGCTGTAGAGGTAAGAGCAGGCCCTGGAGCCAAGACCAGGAGGTTCCTTGCAGAAGCACCTGCTCCTTCTGGAGCTCCACTGCCCCTGCCCCCCCCGCCGGCGGCAGCAGCGACTCAGAGGCTTCTGGCTGCTGCAGGAAGGAGTAGTTTCAGTTCACGGTTCAAGCTGTTAGCAGAGAGCTGGACATTGAGAGTGCGTGTGTTTGAACGTCTTGGCAGTTGATGACACTGGTTGTACTCGCGCAGGGAAGCGTCCTCCCGTGAACCACGTGTCAGGTTTTGCAAGGCTTTCGTAATAGGTGTTAAAGTGGGTCACCGTCGCGAGTGCTCGGGCTGTGCTCCCGGCAGTGACCTGTCAGGCAGGCGGAGGTGTCCTGTTGCTGACCCGACACTCGGTGCTGCCGCCAAGGGAGTCGCTTGCCCTCCCTCCTGGCTTTCAGAGCTCGCTAGTTGGCTTTGCACTGCCTTCCGTCGCCGTGCTCTAGGTATTCTACTACTGTGTTTTAGAGTCTGGTGGTGTGCATCATCTCTACAACGAGGTCGTAAGCTACGCTAGTATGAAGACAAGAGCTATGCTAGTATGAAGACAAGCTCGGCATTTTCGTTAGTGGGGGATGTACGTATGCAGCTTTACCGTAGGTGGGTCTTTTTGATAGATATTGCAATTTAATTTGCAACTGTCAACTCTGACTGTCTGGGTGTACTCCCAGAACTGGCCTCGCCTCAGTGTGACTGTAATACTCGTGTTGCTCTCCAGGTGCTGGCCTCTGCACCCTGTGCTCAGGTGGCTTTTTTTCAGAAGCACTTCTTGCTTGCTTTCAGTCAGGTTTCCATCAAGGTAGGGTTAGGGCATGGCCGAAACCTACCTGTGAGACAGCACTTCTGCTTAATTAGCAGGAGGGGTCACTCTTGAGTTTGTGGAAGGTGGTATTCTGGGTGGGGATGAGTGCGGTTGGTCTCAGGAGCAATTAAGAGGGTTACTCCCTGTTGCTACCCTTTGCTGTGCAAAGGGCCTTGCTATTATGCTGGAGCAACATTATTTTAAATCCAAATGAAAATTGGCATAAATATTAGAACTTATTTTGTTTTGCAGCTTCAGCAAAACGCTGAAGAGAGTAAGCATTTCAAGGCTGAAATACAGACCAGGAACTGCTTAATTTATGTTTATTGGAACAAGTATGACAATTAGAGGTGAGTTTATCTAGCAACAGAAAAGTTATTTCAACATAAAACATAGTCGGTTTCCACTTGATTTCTGGGGCACCCCCCATGTTTGAAATGCAGTTGGTTGCCTAATGATGCAGCAAAGAATCTTATTTTTGTTTCTGTTTTCTCCTAACTAGATCAAGTTCTGAGGTGAATCAGAAGAGATAAAAAAATAGTTAAAAACCTTTTGAGCTTTGTGGAAAAATGAGTTTAAGGGATGGTGATGAAGGGAAAATGGATGTAGGAAAGTAAGGTGGGGTTTTTTTCTGGGGTATTTATTATTCAGCTGGAGTGGAAATACACCTCTTTAAGATGAAAGGCCAGGAAGAATTTATTTAATACTTAAAGGGTAAAATGAAATTAAACACGTGGATGAATAGGAGATCCGCATGAAAAATGCATGTGATTATAAGTAGTTTTGTGGATGAGGACTGGATGTAGAGGGGTAATGGAAGGGCAGATTCATAAAACGGCAGCCAGTAAAGCCACGGCATCGTTTGAACATAAACAGAAAGGAGATGGTCTCCCTGTCCCATCAGTATATTTTGCATGGTGCTATTAATCCTCCTTGTCTGTACTGCGTGAAGCAGGAGGTTAGTGTTCTGTACTCCATTTCATGCTTAACATACTTAACATGTATAAACACAGATGTTTGTTTAGCTGTCATTAACTGAGGATTTCACTGACTATAGCTGACAAGTTTTGTGTGGGAAGTTGTCTCTCATCAGTAGTGGCTGAGTCAACAGATGCTGTGAAGTGCTTTCGTATTTTCTGCTCATCTCTTTTCTGGAAGGCTCTTGCAGTGGTAGCCTGTACTTTATGCATTTTCTCTCATCCCTAATTTGCCTGAAGACTGTTAACATTTGCATATAGCTTTATTGTAGGTCTCTGAGGATCTGTGATCTGATTTCTGTTGTATTCTGCTAGCACTATAGTGCCATATGGGACTTAACCGAGCCTATGAAGGTCTCATCATCTTGTTAATTATTTTTATAATTTGAAGTTGTTAAACCATGGAATCTAAAAAAGTAATTTAGAATTTGAGCGCTGTAATGTATTCTTGATCTTAACTTTAATGCCTTTTTTGCCTATGGAAATGGGTGAGAGTGTTTTAAAAAAAAAAAAAGGCAGGTGGGAGGAGAAGGTATGAATCAGAGGTGAAAATTAGCATTTAATTCCCCTATTCCTAGTTATGTTTTTAGGACAGTGAATAAACAATTTTTGGAGGAAACAGAATTGGACTCCCTGGAGAATGAGGCAGTAGAAAGTCTTCAATTATTCTTGATGTTTAAGAATCATGGGTCTTTTATTTTGTTACCAGATTAGAATTATAAGAGGAATATGCTAAATATCAAGGCTTTGTTTTTCTGTTATTAGAATCTGAATTTCTAGCATACTCTTTCTTCACTACTTGTCTCT